>NC_086324.1:43797567-44097567 GCF_036172605.1 Pelobates fuscus
CCAGAGGAAGGACACAGGAGGCAAAACCGTTAGGTGCTAAAGAACTAACTTCAGGGTTAAACCATTCACAAATGGTTTAACTTTTGAAGCTAAGAAAGCACCTAGGTATTCCGGCTACTATAGCAACTTCATAGCGATTACGTTTTTATAGGATGGGAGTGTTCCTTTAAAGGGGATACTCTTGATAGTCTTACACTATGAGGGTAATAAGTAACTTCATTACCAGATGTCGTGGCTGTTGCTATTCATTTGCTGAAATCTTTAGCTGAACTCTGAGATAACGACTGACTTTGTGTGCAATGAAATTTTCACAGAATTGACATTAACTAGAGTTCTGGGCTGGCTGATGACACTCTAATGGTCCAGCCGGATGTGCAGTTACTCCATAGGGAGCAGAGGGGTCAAACTCCATATGTGCAGCATTTTATAGCGAAATGCTGCATATACAGACTAAAGGCACCATGACCACTTCGAATCAATGAAGTGGACAAGTTGCTTGAAGTAACCCATTAAACTGACATATTGACACAAGTATATATGTTTTGTTCAGCATCTGTTACAATTATAACTGAATGTATACTACATTTTTTAGCTCCATTTTTCACCAAGGTGTCCAATCCATAGCAAAGTGTTTACATGGCAGTTAGGGATTCTGGGTAGGAGTTTGGCAATGAGAATGACAATGCTTATTTTATTTTTAACCACTTTATCCATGGTACTGACTTTGCTGTAGCTACACCGGATTGTATTCTGTTGCCTTTTTCGCTTACTATAACATACACTATGTGGTCAAAAGTGAACGTGGACACCTGACCTTCACACCTTTATGAACTAATTGGCGTGGATGAAGGGGTAGTGGCTGTTCACTTGGATCCTTTTTTATTTATTATTTTATCCACAATATTTTTTAATCCCCCATCTACCTCTGATGCATAAATACAAGGGTCTTCATTGTTCTTCTGCCATGGCGTTGATATGGTTAATATTCAATGTGGCAGTCATGTCTAGTTAGTCTACTCTAGTTAGTCTTTGTACCACTAGTCATACTTAATGCTCACTACCACTAAGCGTAGGAGTTAAAAAAAAAAAAAAACACATCTCTTTATGCCCAGAAAACTACACTGCTATCTAGGAATCTAATAGAATTGGTTACTATGGTTTTCTATAGTGCCGTTTTGCTACCATTTGAGGGTTTATTTCCGGTGTCGGTGCTTACATACCCAAGCCAGTAAATAACATCATGGTATAAACTTGTCACAAATGAAAATAAATGGCATTAGGCTCTAGTAAATAGATCTGTTAATATGTAAATGCACATATAGATTTGCCTTCCGGTGAATTGTCTTAACTGAATATCTCCTGTGTGATAATCATATATATATTTATATGATTACTTACAAATAGGAAGAACATACACTTTGGATTTTTTTTAGCAAGAAATCATTATCTTATTATCATATTTACGACTTTGCATATATATTTTATGTTCTGCACGATTGTACGATCTGAAACAGTAAGTTTGCTGAATACATGTTATATTCCAAACCTGTTATAATAATAATAATAATAATAATAATAATAATAACAACAACAGTTAAAGAAAGATGATATTTCTATTATTTGATATATTTTTGACTTTTAAACTTTCCTTTTAGTTTGAAAAATAGTTTTTGAGTATTTAAAAAAAAAAAAAAAGATCCATTGAGAATTGTTATGTATATATTTTCTGATACTTTTAGTCATTATTATTAGCCGATAAGGAAATAAAATCTACCTCAATTTATTCCGACTATGATAATTGACTCGTGAATAGATAAGTAATGTAACATGTCTAGGAGGATCCGATACTGTAAACTGACTTACAACACTCAGTGCCGTCTGCAAAACCCATATAGACAATCATGGCAACTCGTTGTCCACCTCTATCATTACAATACTGTTATTATGTGAGCTTGAATCTGACACTTTTTTAAGACCTTTCAAATAACCTCTTTACAATGCTTCAGTACCAAACCATTCAGGGCAAATCTCTGCTTTGTGCTTGTCAGCCTTAATAGACTAGATGTCACTTTTGCCGGCAAAAAGTGCCTGCACTTCGACTGTCACTCATTCCATGTGGTGTCAGCTGTGAGCATGGCTGGAGCCAGCTGGATTAGAGGGTAGTTACCATATATGTCAGATTACTGACAACCTGACACCCACACTTCTAAATTCCTTTTATTTGGTTTATAGCGTGATACTTAGACCTTTTTTTTAAGGTGGAATACCACACTATGTGTGTGTATAAAATAGAAAAAGTTCAGTGATGGTTTTGAATATTCACATTTATTTATACACAACACTCAGGCACTCACGAGGTTAATCTGATGTTTCTACACATTGTATCAATTCAAGCATTTTTTTATCGTATTTTTCTTATATGTTTTTTTTGTGTTGCATGCATGTTATTTTTATTTATAAGGTGATTTTTGTAGATTTGTATTTATTATTTTTTTTATAATTGCTTAAAAAATAATAATTGCGAAATGCCTGAAAAGTAAATAATAATTTAATAAGTTACATAATACTTAAAAGATCAATTAGTAAATATTTAATGTGACCAACATCTTGAAGATATTTTTTTGTACCAAAATTCATTTTTAAATTCAGTTTTATTTAAGCAGTTATTTTTGGTATTTCTTAATATATCATTTAATGTCTTTATTTTTTATTTAATTATTTGACGGGTGTCAGCGGGTGTTGTCACATGTTTTGAGTAAACAAAATCAAATCTAGAGATATTCCATGCACCAAGAATAGAGGTGTTCATCTATTTATATTTAACGTGAGTTCGAAATTAGAAACATATTGTATCAATTTCAGTAAACTGGAAGGCTCTATATGCAGAGTCATGTTTTTTTTTTTGGTTGAATGCTACTTAGCTGATATGGGCATAGACAGTGCGTAAAATAGACATCAAAGCAAATGAGGAAGGTTCAATATGTTGGTCTTCGTATTGACCGGTACAATCATTTGCTCACTGAACTAGGTCAAAATGATTCCATCCATGATAAGATTTCGATTAACCTGCTTTGAATTTTGGGATAAATAAATGTAACTTTCACTGGTATATGTTGTAGGCATTTGACAGCATCACTTATGCTAATACAATAGTCTATGAGCTGTCTCTCAATTTATTTGTCATTGACTTATTCCATACAATACAGTGTTTAAACTGCATGTCTTTGCAGTAGATATCCATAAAACAATGCAGAAAAGAGAAGTGATTTGGTAGAATTATGTTGAAGTAAAAGAAAAACTCAATTACCTTCATTATTTAGAACTTTCCCTTTTATAGCTCTAGAATCAAATATCCTAATAGCCGTGTAAATCATTACAGCGACTCTGCTCCCTAAGTATAATAAATTAGGACATTTATCTGTTTGCTCCTACATAGAATTATTTGCAACTTAACCCTCTCAATACATACAAGGATTGCTTGCTGAATACGGCGTGTTATTTTTTTTCCAACCTTATGAAATAAATTTAGTCTGGAGCACCAAAGCTCTTTATTGAGTTATTACAGATCAATATAAACACAGGAAAGGATTTTTGTGGCAGTCTCTCTGTGTATTGTGAATGCAGAAGCATAATTGAACAAAATAAATGTGAGAGTGTCTGAGATTTCTCTATAATTTGTAATCAAGACGGCGATTTTCTTTTAACTCGGAAATTCATGATTCTATAAAAACCTTTTTTTTTTTTTAAGGAATAACAGGTCTTAGCATTGGCCAGACTTTTCAGTTTATGTTTAATGATGGTCTGACCAAGGGAAAAACTTTTCATCCAATTTATCCTCAAGAACAGTTCATTTACTGTCCATATATGTCTTGTAAAAGGAAATTAGGACAAGAAACGAGATACAAGAACATGCTAAATAGTTATGGAATGTAGGTGGGAATCTTGGCAATGACACATAAACAAAAAAACAAGTCCTGCGCTCACTCCCATCACTCCTGGGCAGCAGTAACGACCACAGTACACATCAGCGCCAGTACATACAGTAAAAACCAAAGAAAAAGTTACCTGCGCTCTCTCCTAAATCCCTATGTATATTTACACAAATGGAGGTCATTTAGTTACTCCAATGGCCATTGGAGGGAATGCCCGCCTGCCAATGTCAAGGCAGAGCCCCCTAGGCAGGTCCTACACTGACCTTTCACCTTGCTTCCTTAAGCTTCTTGCAAAGATATCTCTGAGACAGAGAGGGGTATTTTTTATATACACCCCTATATACTTATTGACCCTTAATAGGGAACACATGGGATGGGCGGCAGCATTGTAACATAGCTGTTCCCTATTAAGGGTTAATAAGTATATAGGGGTGTATATAAAAAACACCCCTCTCTGTCTCATTAGAGATATCTTTTGCAGAAGCCCAAGGAAGCAAGGTGAAAGGTCAGTGTAGGAACCCACCCGAGGGGATCTGCCTTGACGTTGGCAGGCTGGCATTGCCTCCAATGGCCATTGGAGTAACTAAATGACCTCAATTTGTTTAATTATACATAGGGATTTAGGAATGACACATAAACAACACAGGGTCAGAGCTCTAGTGCAATGGGAACTCGTTTTTGGAGAGGTAACTAAGTACAATAATTTTTACAGTAAGGAGAGGAACACTCACACAGACCACTGGATATTTTAAAATTGCTGATAAGCAAATTATGCGTTTTACTTTGATGTTTTTGCTGCCCAGGATTAAATTCCATAGAGGTTTTTATAATGCTCTGCCTCCCCCTTTACAAGAGGCAGACATCATTCGGACAGACTGGCAAGCTGCCAGAGGTGGGCTAGTATATTAATAGCCAACCCCAACCTCTAATGAGCTCGGAATGATTAAATTGCTATCTTTGTGTGTGTGTGTGCTGTATGTGTGTAATTAAACTGGATTTTAATTGTTCAGATTGTGGTGTTTGCTAGTTATACCTCCACATCTTCATTCCGTTCTATCCACAGTACAGTAAGCAGATATTGGGGCTACAACCTACAGAACAGAATCAATAAATGGGATTTAATAGAAAAGTATTCATTTTTAAACTTTTACTAGTAAAAATATTTACTTTTTCCAAAATACTGTTATTTCTGTATTGTGGCTTAACCATATACATACAAAGGTTCATTTTATGTTTGTATTATTTTTATGTTTTTAAGCAATACATAGCATTTATATGCTTTGATATGCATGTAATACCCACACATACATGGTGAAATATAGAGAAGCAAGATAGAGGCTGATAATAAAGTCATCGTATGCCATGGGCACAAGGATTACAATGACTGATCCCGTCTGTACTTTGAACACTTTGCCTAGCAATAGTAAGTAGAGTGGGTGGGCCGTTATCAGGAACACATTATATGTTGATACAGCATCCTAGGATACACATTTAGCCACTTTTGCAAGAAATGTAGGAGTGGAAGGTGGGATGATGTGAGTTATATAATGCACAAGTAGAGATGGCGGAAGTGTGGAGTTTCAGGACATGAGTTTTAGGACATAACCCCAATATAGGATAATAGCCTTACTATCTGGAGACTTTGCACCCCACCACTCATGTATAAACTGAGCAGTGCTGGTCAGCACCTGGATACATATATTTGCCTCTCTATTAACAAAAGATAACTTTGTAACATATTTACTTTTAAAGAAAACCTGCCGTACCAGGTTCGACGTTCGCTATAACAGCTCCTAAAGCACTCTATATATAATGTATCGAAAGGTAAATTATACATTTAGTTACATTGTGAGCTGTTATCCTTTCACTTACATTATACCCCTCACTCCAACATCTCCACGACCGGAGGTCCATAGGTGTTGTATTATTGAGATACCCTTGCTCAGGCCTCCCCTCCTCCTATGCGATTGGCTTTACTTGAGGCAGAGGATTCCTCTTTAATAACACCAACAGGCTGTCTTCACTGCTAGCATATCAGTGTCAGAATGCAAGCATGAGAGGTACGTGTTCGGGGAATATCAGTGTGATGGAGTGCAACAATATCACCTAATGGAGGTTATTCCTGCTCTCCACTGTTGTTCAGTCTTGACGTAGGCCTCAATATCTCCTGCATAGACAGGTCTATACCAAAGATTGACTGATACCTGGGAGAATGATCACATTTTTAAAGAGCTTTCTGTTGCAATCTATACATTTTCTTGCACTTCTGCTAGCAAAAAGTGCAGATGAAACTGAATGCATTTCTTGGATTGGGGGGTTTAACTGTATTAACAATGAATATTCTACCCAGACTTCTACTTCTATTCCATGCCTTACCTATTAGGGTGACGAGGGTAGACCTTAACATTTTACAGAACATTTTACAGAAAGTGATAGATACTTTTATATGGAAGGAAAAGAGACATAGACTGGCTAGAAACGTATTATACATTATCAAGTCTAGGGGGGCCTCAGTCTCCCTAATCTCATCCTTTATTATGATGCTGCACAACTTTCTCAGATGGTAATGTGGCATGCACCTCCTGGGAAAAGCAGATGGGTGGATCTAGAGGCTGGCATAATGGACTCAGAATTACCATCTTTCAATATGTGGTTTGACAGGTCCTCGAAGGCTATAATTCGTACTACATGTCCTTCCATCAATAACTCACTAACCATATGGAATTGAGTGAGGGCCAAATACGAGTTAGGTAGTACCCCTTCCTTGATATCCCCAGTCTTACATAATAGAAAGTTCACTCCGGGCATGAGGCCATATGTCTTTCACAATCTCAAGGAGGCTGGGATCCAAAGGTACCTGCATCTGTGGCAGAGGGGCTCATTTGTAAGTTTTGAACAGATTAATCAAGCAGCCATTTAAATTCATAGAAACATAGAAACAAGAATGTGACGGCAGATAAGAACCATTCGGCCCATCTAATCTGCCCAATTTTCTAAATACTTTCATTAATCCCTGGCCTTATCTTATAGTTAGGATAGCCTTATGCCTATCCCACACATGCTCCTTTAAACTCCTTTACTGTGTTAACCTCTAACACGTCAGCTGGAAGGCTATTCCATGCATCCACTACCCTCTCAGTAAAGTAATACTTCCTGATATTAATTTTAATCCTTTGACCCTCGAATTTAAGACTATGTCCTCTTGTTGTGGTAGTTTTTCTTCTTTTAAATATGGTCTCCTCCTTTATTGTATTGATTCCCTTTATGTATTTAAATGTTTCTATCATATCCCCCCTGTCTCGTCTTTCCTCCAAGCTATACATGTTAAGATCCTTTAACCTTTTCTGGTAAGTTTTATCCTGCAATCCATGAACCAGTTTAGTAGCCCTTCTTTCAACTCTCTCTAAAGTATCAATATCCTTCTGAAGATACGGTCTCCAGTACTGCGTACAATAATCCAAGTGAGGTCTCACCAGTGTTCTGTACAATGGCATGAGCACTTCCCTCTTTCTACTGCTAATACCTCTCCCTATACAACCAAGCATTCTGAAAACAAATTGTCCACTTGGGCCTTTAAAGTGAAATACACTTTGAATTCCTGATCATTTTCACTTTAGTGAATAACCCTGTTGGGTTTACACAACTGCTTGTCTCCATGATTAAACCTCATATAATCTCATCAGTGAATAAAACTGTACATATGGGGGCTGCTAAATTTGAGTGCCATGCTCAAATTCAATCACCTTATACATGTTGGTGCACCCCAGATGAGACTTGAACCCACAATCCCTGGCTTAGGAGGCCAGTGCCTTATCCATTAGGCCACTGGGGCTTGATTTCCATGGAGTTTTTCCAATATATCCAGATAAGCAACTTTGAAAACTCGTCAGGCATAAAGGCAGCTGCAGCAGCTCCCCTCACGACATTTAAACACCTCTGTAATGTGGGGGAATATCAAAAAGACCTCATGTCCCTTCTTTATAAACGTTTATGTCCAGAGCCATCTGCATGGGGATGCTTGAAGTACATAGATCACTAGGAGACAGACTAAGAAGAGTTGTTTGAGAGGGGTGTGAGAGGGAAAACGGGAGGCTGCATCTAAAATCTTGGTATACCTATTATCTCAGGAACAAATGTTTAACATTTTGTTCTGATGGAATGTTACCCCAATTTTCCTGTACAGGATCGGGAGAAATCCGACAAACCTATGTTGGTGTTTGTGTGGCCAACATGGAACGTTTCTCCACATGTAGTGTTATTGTCTCAAGTTGCATTAATTTTAGAAAGGGGTGTGGGATATTGCAGCCAAAGCCTTCCAGAGGCCTGTCAAACTTTTTCCCTAGGTATTTTTACTATCTTGTCCAATCGACGAGATGCTGAAACATACCCAAAAATTACTTAACCCCTTAAGGACACATGACGTGTGTGACATGTCATGGTTCCCTTTTATTCCAGAAGTTTGGTCCTTAAGGGGTTAAAGGAACACTATAGTTACCTAAATTACTTTAGCTAAATAAAGCAGTTTTAGTGTATAAATCATTCCCCTGCAATTTCACTGCTCAATTCACTGTCATTTAGGAGTTAAATCACTTTGTTTCTGTTTATGCAGCCCTAGCCACACCTCCCCTGGCTATGATTGACAGAGCCTGCATGAAAAAAAAAACTAGTTTCACTTTCAAACAGATGTAATTTACCTTAAATAATTGTATCTCAATCTCTAAATTGAACTTTAATCACATACAGGAGGCTCTTGCAGGGTCTAGCAAGCTATTAACATAGCAGGGGATAAGAAAATCTTAATTAAACAGAACTTGCAATAAAGAAAGCCTAAATAGGGCTCTCTTTACAGGAAGTGTTTATGGAAGGCTGTGCAAGTCACATGCAGGGAGGTGTGACTAGGGTTCATAAACAAAGGGATTTAACTCCTAAATGGCAGAGGATTGAGCAGTAAGGCTGCAGGGGCATGTTCTATACACCAAAACTGTTTCATTAAGCTAAAGTTGTTCAGGTGACTATAGTGTCTCTTTAACCATATCTCTTTATCTGATAGAAGGGTTTTGGTGGCAGGTTGGTTGAAAATTGTGGCGGCCTCATTGATATATGTAATAGCTAAAATTGAAGACAACTTTATTATGCATGGACTGCTTTTTTAAAGTCAGGTACTCTCTTCATTCTCCAAGATATGGGATCCATGGAGAGAATATATGCTTAGTGGGTGAGGACAGGCTGTATAGGCTATTATTTGGGGATCACGTGTGGCTGCAGACTACCTTTGCCCTTACTCTTCCCTCCCTTCCTTATCTTTTTTGACACAGAATAACCATTGTTTAGTAGAACTATTCCATCTTCCATTCTGGCCATAATGTATAAGATGAGTGGTTATGTTGGCCAATCTTAGTGACTGAAGATGTCGGAAAGTTTCTATGTTTTTACCCCCTGTTCTTTCTTACACTTTATAGAAAATAGACTATTGGAGGCTGAATATGCGTATGCGGATACATAAATGTACTGTCACAATAAGAAAATGTATGTATACTGCTTGGGATTGTATTTTTTGTGTACATGTGATCACCATATGTCACAATGCCTTCAATATATAAAGTTGATAGAAAGTAGACATGTGCATTCGTTTTTGGACGAATTGCAATTCATACAAATTTAGGCTGAACGGCAGGTCATCCAAATTCCGTAACTATTGGACGAGTATGTTCATTGGATTCATAATTCATAATTCACATGAATAACTATTGGACTGCTCAAACCAAATCCTTTTTACCAGGTTAAGGGATTCTGAAGAACTGGATTTTTGTGCCGTGCACAAGTCTAATAGAATTTACTCACCTCCGTGATTATAGATGGGATTTAGAATACAGTCAGGTTCTGGGCCAGGAAATAAAATTACCTACTATATTACGGGAACTTTTTCTCTTACTTCAATGGAAGTATACAGAAAAGCCTTACATTAACTTGAAATATTAAAAACAAGTATCTGTATCAAAATATTATATACAATATAGTCCCATTTTGATTTGTTTTATCAAGAAAAAACATGTTCTAACTTTTGAGTAAATCTTTGAGATTTAGTATTATAGTTTTAGGGATATTAGAATTGTTAATTATAAAATATTGTACATCGGGGCTATACATCCTTAAATAACTTGTCCCCCTAACTTTGATGAGCTTTGCTCAATAAATAATAAAATGAACATAAATTTTAATTCAGTTCTGGTTGATGTGGATAATCTCAGCAAAATGACAATTTGGGTAGTTGATAGATCCCCAAGTCTCTTTAGTCTCATTTCTATGTTAGAATCTCTTTTCTAAATGTGAAATGTTGTGTTTCTGGCTTGATTTTTCTAAAATATTTTACAAATGTAATTTTGCATTGAAGGGATAATAAAGACAATGTTCATGAAAGAGTAACTATCACTTATCTGGAATTTTTCCATGAGATGCTCTGTTTTTCTTTTAAATTAATATTTTAAGGATCACTATAGTGTCAGGAAAACAAACTCGTTGTGAGCCTTGCAAGAGCCGCGCGCGCATTCTAACAGTCCATAGGAAAGCATTTCTCAATGCTTTCCAATGGACGATCTGCACACTGCATGCGAATTTCGCATCCAGCGTCGCAGAAGCGCCTCTAGCGGCTGTCAGGAAGACAGTCACTAGAAGTTGGCTTAACCCTGCTATGTAAACATAGCAGTTTCTCTGAATGTGCTTGCTGGTTCCACAGGTTTCCATGGTAATTGCCCCACTTTTAGTACGTTATACCACTTTACAGAATATAACATGTTTATACATTGCTTCATACATTTCTCCCCATAAACTAACTGTCAGGTACAAAGGATGGAATTAAATGTAATTTTATTTTTCACACCCCACAAATACAGATTTGTTAAATATAGGGATAAGTAAACATTACATTAAATATCCTTGGAAGTGACAGTTCCACTTAAACCCTTAATTTGTGGTCTAAGAAAGTGCAATAACTGTAGTCTAAAAGGTGTAAAATAATGGAAATATTAAAAGCAACAGCTGGTATACATAAAAATCTCCCTCAGCCAGATTTATATCAAAACAAAATAATCTGTAAGCGCTTAGTGGATAAACTCCTAATGCAATAGTACCACAATAAACACAAAATTATCAAAATAGTAACGTATTCCTAATAAATTCCAACATCTTATATCCACAATTTAAGTGATGTTAGAATATAGTCAGTAATATAATGTAGAAGATGTTTTTAAAAAATTCTGATGTTGCAGTAATATATTCAATGTCCAATAAAGCTAAAACTTACCTCCAGGGCCGGACTGGGGGAAAAAAGCGTCCCACTAGGAAGGGGGCGGGCCAGAGAGGGTGTGTTTTGTCATCACCATGACAAGCAGGCCCCTTGTCAAAGTGAGCATGTTGGTTCAATGCTCTTCCAGGGCAGACCATGCGCAAAGCTCTGCTGAAGAGCTTTAGCATCATAAAAAGCCCTGTATTTGTTCTGCACAATGCAAGAAAATGTAATAACATGCTTGCACTGTATTTGCTTGCAACTTGTCTCTGTTGTCTCTATAAATGGGATACCAGGAGACAAAAAGGCCAGGAAAGAGTATTGTGCATGTGTCTGGAGCCTGCTTGTAGGATTGTGTTTGTGAGCTGATGGTGGTGTGGTATTGTGTAACAAGGTTGGTTTTAGTTGTGTTTGTGGTGTTATGTATTGTAATGCATGTGTAGTTAGGGGCTGTAGAGAGTGTGTGTATAGGGGATGTAGCAAATGTGTGCATACGGGCTATAGTGTGTGTGCATAGGTGATGTAGTGTTTGTAGGGGTTGTAGAGAGTGTGCGTTTAGGGAATGTAGTATGTATTTGCTTACAATGAATCTAGTGTGTGTTTAGGGGATCCAGAGTGTGTATGTCAGGAATGTAGTGTGTAGGTGGTGCAGTGTGTGTGTGTGTGTGTGTGTGTATAGGAGTCTAGTGTGTGTTTGAAGTACCCAGAATGTGTATAGGAGATGTAGTGAGTGTGTTTATATAGTGGATTCAGATTGTATATAGGGATGATATATGTAGATGATCCAGAGTTGGGTAAGGTATCT
Source organism: Pelobates fuscus (assembly GCF_036172605.1). Taxonomy (NCBI): domain Eukaryota; kingdom Metazoa; phylum Chordata; class Amphibia; order Anura; family Pelobatidae; genus Pelobates; species Pelobates fuscus. Next base: position 43,809,587 of record NC_086324.1, read on the forward strand.
AGTGTGTGTCTGGAATGTAATGTATTTAGGGGTGCAGTATGTGTGCTGTAGTATATATATATATATACATATATATATATATATATATACATATAAATATATAATGTTCGATGTTTGGAAGTATTGTGGGTGTGTGTGTGAAAGGTGCAGTATGTGTGTGTGTGAGGGGTAAAGTGTTGGTGTGAGAGGGGTGCAGTGTGAGTGATGGATGCTGTGAGTGTGAGGGGTGAAGTGTGTGAGGAGTGAAGTGTGTGAGGGTGCTGTGTGTGTGTGTGTGTGAGGATGCTGTGTATGCGTGAATGCTCTGTGTGAGAGTCCTGTGTGTGTAAGGGTTCTCTGTGTGTGATAGGGTTCTTTGTGTGAGAGGTTCCTGTGTGTGAGTGAGGGGGTGCTGTGTGTGAGGGTGCTGTGTGTGTATGTATGAGAGGGTGATGTGTGTGTGTGTGTGTGTGTGTGTGTGAGAGGGGGCTGTGTGTGTGTGTGTGTTTATATGTGTGTGTGAGGGTAAGGTGTGTGTGTAAGGTTAATGTGTGTGAGGGTGATGTGTGTGTGTGTATGTGTGTGTGTGTGAGGGTAATGTGTGTGAGGGTAATGTGTGTGAGATAGTGATGTGTGTAAGAGTGCTGTGTGTGAGGTTGATGTGTGTGAGAGTGATGTGTGTGTGTGTATATGTTTGGAGGGATTGTGTGTTGGGGGAGGCAGATTAATGCCACCATATAAGAATGTATTTATTTTAAATTAAAAAACAAAGCAAAAAATAAGCAAGCATTATAACCCCCTCCCTTCTTACCTTTAGCATGGGAGGTAGAACCGTGCTGCCATCCCTGGTGGTCAGTGGTGTATCCTGGTTTTTTGAGCAGAAGCTAAGGGCGGGGGGAGAGGGTGGGGTACATACGATTGCTGTGCCTGCTGACAACAGACACCCAATATGCACAGAGCTGACATTAGTAAGCCTGGAACTCTTGTTCTCGGCTGTCTAATGATGCCCTAAAGACACCTCTGAAAGCTAAGGGATTAAACTCTGTATCTGTAGTGTTACATAGCAAAACGCTGCACATATAGGCTCCAAGCACCATGATCACTTCAAAACACTTAAGTGGTCATGTTGCCTAGAGTAACCCTTTAAATACACATTTCCGAAAGGCCATGCTTGATCAACACTATAACACATTATTAAATAGAGCAATTAATTAATTCCAAACAAAATAAATCTGTGGTGCCAAACTGTTGTCATTAGCATTATAATAAATTTTGACAATGACGTAGATATAATTAACCCAGCCTCACCATACATCCCCATACTGTTCATCTGACACCATCAGGGTGTCATTATTAGTATACAAGCTATACATTCCAATAAAGAATGGTGTGACACAAAATGAATCATTTGAATGTGTAATTAGCAGATTCCACGAGTAATTCGAATAATTGAAGCACTAATTGAAAAGCAATACTACAGATCCACATCTCCGGGTTGTAGGTTATATTGTGGTTCAGAGACTTTACATAACCAAGTCTTGCATAATGCATATTTTCAACAAATAAAAGTGAACAAAATACAACCGATTTCTGATGGAGAACCACATCTATGGATACCAGGCCTATTGCATTTCAGCAATTGTCAGTATGCTTTTGAATGGCAGAGTAAGCATTGGGGAAACCATGGAGTTCTGCGGTTAGCCTACGCTCTCACTGCAGCTTGCTCTCGTCTGTGTGGAGGGCCGGAGTGGTAAAACACTCATTAATAAGGGATCGATTATATTTGTCTTACAAGAGAAGGAAGGCAAGATTGCAATGCATCTATTATTTCCACCTGAAGAGTCAAATATTGATCTGAGAGCCTTCCCCCATGTCCCAAAAAGACTTTTGACATGTTTGATATATTTGCAAATTTAAAATGTAAAATATATCCTGAAGAGCAGTTTCTTAAAGATTTTAAAACCAAAGGCAGTTTTGACTGTAACATAATCAACCCTTATATAATAATGGTAAAAAAAAATAATCTATTATTTAAAGGAACATTATAGTGTTACGAATACAAAACTGTATTCCTAACACTATAGTGTCCCTTTCCCTTTTACTAAATCCGGTGTATAAATAGTTTAAAACCCTTTTACCACTTAGCTCTTTTCTGTGCTGAGGTCCCACGGTGGTAGACTGGTCTCCTCCTCCTCCAGCGATGTCACGCCGATGGGAGAACCTTATGCACATGCGTGGCGAGCACCACGCAGTACGTGGACATCCTCAAAGAATGCATGAGGACATCCAACACATAGAGTTAAACAGAGTTAAACAGCGGGTTAACGGAACTTGGGCACTTACCCAGAATACTACATTGAGATGAAGTGGTCTGGGTGCATAAAGTGTCCCTTTAGATTTCAATATGATGGATATTAATGTCTCTCTTGTCCAATAAAAAAAAAAAAAGAGTTAAGCTGATTAGGAGCTTTAAATTGTGCAATTTATGATGTGGGTGTTGGCATTGCTGAAATAATGACTATAAGGACTCTCAACACACTTGTCTTAGCTCATAATAATGTGGAAGGACTGAACGTGGACCCCAGCAGGTATTGCAGATATTTGCAAAAGCAGGACTGCAAAACCATGTCATAAAAAGAATTAGAAACTTTGTCTCCCAATGTTTTCCTATTGCCCTACCAACAACCTACCTACAAAGCCAAGGTGAGAAAATTAACAAGACGATAGTCTTCCAAAGCAACTCTGTGAAATATTCTTGAGCTTTTTTATGTTAAATTAAGGTTTTCCTTCTTGACAATGCCAAATACACCATGTCATCACTCTGTGTTAGATACTATTGTTGGATCCATCACTGGATTTTGTGGGTTTATGAAACTTTGCCATAATCATTATTATGATAAACTTAGCATATATAAGCATTTATGCAAATATATTTATAACACTCGCTGTTACACCAACGTATAGGCAAGAACTTCACAAAACAGTTTTGTCTCTTTATTTATCACTGAATTACACTTAAAGAAACACTCCCATCGCCATAATCATTACAGTAGTGGTTATGGTGCCAGGAAGCATGGTATAATAACTTGCCTGTGTCTTGCTAGATGTCTGCAGCTGCATCATCTGCATCCAGTCTTTTGCAGTAGGAGAAGATTGATGCCTCTGTAGAGTAAAGCATGGCTGAGGCAAGACTGCACTCAGTGCTATTGAGCGCCGTCCTGCAGGACCGTGCCTTGCTCTATAAAGTAATCCAGATTCCTCTGCTGGAGAATATTAAAGGACCACTATAGTGCCAGGAAAACATACTTGTTTTCCTGGCACTATAGTGCCCTGAGGGTGCCCCCCCCCCTCAGAGTCCCACTCCCGCCGGGCTGGATGGAGAGGAAGGGGTTAAACACTTACCTTTCTCCAGCGCCGGGCTCCCTCGGTGCTGGAGACTCTCCTCCTCCTTTCCCATCATTCTCAATGCTTTCCTATGGACGCTGGCGTCTTCTCACTGAAAATCACAGTGAGAAGCGCGGAAGCGCCTCTAGCGGCTGTCAATGAAACAGCCACTAGAGGCTGGATTAACCCTAAAGTAAACATAGCAGTTTCTCTGTTCTCGGCTGTCTAATGATGCACTATGTTTACAGCAGAAAAGGTTAATCCTAGGTGGACCTGGCACCCAGACCCCTTCATTAAGCTGATGTGGTCTGGGTGCCTATAGTGGTCCTTTAAATGCAGGGGATGTATCAGTGGCACACCCAGTGGGACTTTACTAAAACAGTTTGACGTGATATCATAGGATGGCATCAGAAAATTCCTGGCATCATAACTGCTAAACCAGGCTGTAATGAATCTTTTACTCAGAGTGTTTCTTTAACAGACAACTGAATTTAAAAAAATATTTTTGGCACAAATTTTACTGTTCATTTCGCTATGTTCTCTTATAATTTTCAAGTTGGATAGAAAATCACTGTTTAGTAAATAGGACCCTTTGAGAGGCAAAACACTAAACCTTATCAAATAGTTTAGATTATTTATGTTAAGCATTGCTAGTGATTTATTAATAAAATAGCAAGTTGTATAATAGATTTCTGGGTAGATATGTTAAAAAAAATATACAGGTGCTATTCTGGGGCAAAGTACTAACTAAGAAGCAATCACCATGGAAACCAATAGACTGTCGCTCAACATTTAGCACTTTGAACTCAAAATAGCACCTGCCTTCCTTTATAATATTTTGTATCCATTTCTTAAACGTATCATTAAAAGTATATAAAGAAACAGATTATGTATAGTCCTTATTTATATAGTCCTTATTCAAAAGTTATCCCCCGATTTAATTTTTACGCTTTCTTCAAGTTAGGGAAAGATACGTTGGGGATCGGTACAAATTAATTGGTGTTTCAAATGACCAGTTATAAACTATTTGAGAAAATAATAAGATCCATTGTTGGAATAGAAAAAAAAGAAAAAAAAAGAAAATGGATAGAGTAAGATAATAGTTAACGGGACATGCAGATAAATTATAATTGGGCATGCAATGAAGGCTAATATTCCTTGATATAGCTGCACTTTTTTCCCCTTTTGTCCTCCACAACTCCTAATGAAAATTTTGAGACTTGACGGTAATGATAAGCAGCCATTCACACGTCCTTTGTGTCAAGGCTGCAGCATTAATGCTTTCCTTCATGTAACATTTTGCATTGCCTAAAGCATCTATTAAAATCCTTTGTAAAATTCATGAAACAAAAGTGGTGGGTTGAGTCTAGTGGGAGAGAAAGTAAGCTGCTTATTAACAAAAAGACCAAACTACAGAGCCAATTACAGATCTGTACAAGTGATTTTAAGGGGCAGCATCGGAAGTAATTCCTTATTCAGCCCAATGGGCTCAAGCGTGATGCTTCTCGGATAAGAATATAGAAAATATTCTAAGCAGTAATTAAACTCAAATGTTTAGAGTTAGAAACAACTCTATAACAACTGAAGAAAATAGTCTAGTAAAACATATGTCTGGTCTCAGATAGATACTAAATTGGAAGGATTTAAGAGAGTTTCCTTAAGGAATGAATAAGGGTGTAGGAAAGAAGCTCGAAGCTCAGGAGATATGTAAAAATCTGTTTGGTATTTCAAATACTATAAATGAGATGAGGAAAAAAAACTAGCTTTTCGACTGAAAGAGTGACATAAAACTGAATAAACCACAATAAAATTGTCCTTTTTCTGTTATAAACTTGACATTAAGCCTGTCATGTTTGGGAGTATTTTAACAGGCTGGGATCCTCACCCTTTGGAATTTAAAAGATTGGCAGATGTCATGATTTGCTTTACACAAAAAAATCCTTACTTAACTATTCAAAAACATGCATCCTTATGCATATACATTGTAATCGTTAAAAAAAATTATAGTATTGTGTCTGCAGAAAAAAAAGGTACGTTCTATTTAAACATAACAGCAGTTGTGTCTGTACTGCGTTTGTGATATGTTTGTAGAAATGACAGATTATAATTGTGTTCAGTATTGTTCTAGCGATAATATTAAAGCAATATTGCTGCGTGAATTCTAAAAAGGGCATTTTTGATATTTAAATCACAAATATATTAAAAGGTTATTTCTTAAAATAGGCATTATTTTGTAAGTGTTATACTGTATATCAGGATAGAAAGATTACCGAACTCAACAGAGAAAAGAGATACATTCTAAAGACCAAGAGATAAGGAACACTTGACTCTGGTGGATTCTGAACTCCAGGAATAAGAAAGACAGAGGCTTCGGTTGAAACACTCTAGGTTTTAAAGGAACACTCCAAGCACAATAACCGCTACAGCACATTGTAGTGGTTATGGTGCCAGGAGTGATCTATCACCACCCCAGGTTAAATAGTCAAACTTTACAAATGGTTTGACAACTCACCTGTGGCACTGACCATGTTTTCCAGGAAGCCGGAAGATCCAGTAGCTTCCTGCACTTCTGAAAGCTGGGATTATTGCACAGCGGGACACATGTACGGTTTGAAACTATTTGAAAAGATGTAGTGGAAGCATGGAGTGGCAGCTGGCTGGCCCTAGGTAAGAAGTCAAACCCTTCTAAAACTGTTTGACTGCTTACACCAGGAGGGTGACAGGCCACCCCTGGCACTATAACCACTACAACACCCTCTATGTTACTTGAAGTATCCCTTTAACAGTGGATAGGTTGAACTTTTTTTAATATATATATATATACTGTACACAGGATCCAGCACACTCACCTATCCACTAAACATCAACTTCAATGTTGACAGAGTTTAATATTTATTTTTTTTAAAAAACACCTAATCTAGGCAAAAATAATGGGGGTTTAGTTACATTATATAATCATACATTGTGGCAGGCTTATGCAATGTATGATCATATAATGTAAGTAAACCTCCATTATTTTTGCCTAGATTAGGTGTTTTTAAAATAAACTAATAAAATCTGTCAACATTGAAGTTGCTGTTTAGTAGATAAGCGAATGCGCTGGATCTTGTGTATTGTATAAATTGGCCCCCAACAGCACCTCATTTATGCATGTTCAGGTGAGTGCAGCCTCCCCCCTGTTTCATATATACATATATTTACTGTATATATACCTGGCTATTTATGCACCTATACTCAAAATAGCAGTTTGCCGTAACTAGAAAGAATCCATAATACGTAAATACTTGGGAAATCTCTAAATCTCTATGCAAACAGTGATTTGTGCAAAATCCACCCCTGCTTTACAAAGATTCTCAAGCAAATACGGTCCAATAAATTTGCATTGATTTGTGAACATGTTGAAAATCTGTAAGTAAATGCACTTATTTTGTATGCTGTGTTCATCCCAACACATGTACGCTGTATTCGGTTACTATTGGGAGTTTTAGTTAAGAAGGGTTTATTGGCAGGACCATATTATAATGTGCTTCGGTGACCTATTAAATACTAGGCATTCATTGCTATTAGCTCCTGTTCCGAAAAGTACAAAAATGTAAATTTTTTATTCCTGCCTCGAATCACAATGTTAAAGTCTGAAGTTTTAGATTAGAATTTGTGTGCGGCTGTCCTGTTGTATAGTCTTCTTCTATTTCAGAAAGATATAACTTCATTGATAATAAATGGGGCTGTTTTCACAGTATATATAAGACCGTAGTCACATATCAGATTTTCTATTTTTGATTCCCACAAATTGTTGAAGGAGGGATGTTTTGGTGATAATATACAGTATCTTAAAAAACAGTGTCGAATTGTGGGCAAGATTTTGTAGACTGTTTCTAAGGTTGCCAGAGAACCACCTTTTATTGTTGTTCTATTTAGACATACCATTCCTGCATACTGATTAGAAGTACATTAACCCCCTTAAGGACACAACTTATGAAATAAAAGGGAATCACAACGGAATATTTCCGTCATGTGTCCTTAAGGGGTTAAAAGAAACATTATGAGCAATTAACATAGTGCAATTAATAAATCTGTTCATTACTTAAGGAGGAATCGCAAAGGAGCATCATACTTAGTTACTGACTTTTTCTTGCAGCATATGAATGCTAAATACTGCAGGGCAGAAAATGTCAGAATTTTTTTTTCCCCGACGCATGCTGCTTGGTGTCTGGGAAAACATTGCGAATCTGGTACACCTGGATGTCCTCTATGTTTTCTTGTTTCACTAAGATTTTTTCACTAAGTTTTATATTTCAGACAACCTCCTTCTTTAAATCGGTTTTCATTAGCCTTAAGCAATCTATTATAAAAAGACCCACTTCAAGCACTATAAGCACTACAGCAAATTGTAGTGGTTATGTCCTAGTGCCCCCAATTGTGAATAGACAAACTATTTTAGAAACTATTTTAGAATGCTTTAACTTTTGACTGGGGTCTGCTTTCACTATGTCTGACATGAGTTACTAAGCATGAGGTTCCATTAGCTTTCTTGAGCTAAGCACTGAAGTGAGGAGCTAACTAATTAGCTTAGAGAGTCAGCTGATCACTCTCAACCAATAATATCAGCCCTGCACAGCCAGACTTAGCTCAAAGAGAGAGCTTTTAAGTGTATGTCGTAAAATTTTGAGGCAGGGACCGATACATTGTAGGCCCACGGTAACAATTCAAACCATTCTAAAACAGTTTGACTTGTAATAATGGGAGTGCTAGGGTGCTATTGGCACCATAACCACTACAGAACAGTGTAGTGCTTCTGGTGCTTGGAGTACCCCTTCAAAGTAAAATCTACTATTTCCCGTTTCTTCTCATGGAATTAATTTTAAAAAAAAATCTTTCTATTCTGAATTCTTTGAGATAGCCTAGCATTGAGGTCACATGATTCATAGTAATTATCTGACAAAAATCAAATAGGATCATGGGAATATTATAAATATGACCTCGTGGTAGATGTTATTAAGCTCCGATAAACATAGTATTTTGAAGAATTTTTCCTCAAAAATTTACTCACAAATCACATTGGCTCACGAATACGTAACGGTTCAGAATGTATCAGATCCGTTGTTTTGTAGCTAAAACATTTCTTTTTTGCATTTCCTTGCACTTTCACTAACATGTTAACCTAGTTACAGCAATTAGTGCTTCATTAGTGAGGCTAACTAACTGCAGCTTGATCCCGTAATGATTTACCAAGGTTTTCCGTATACAAGTTCATAATCAATGTTTTCCAATTACTGCTATCCTGCAACCACTATTTCAAATAAACTAACTAATAATACAATCCCATTAGAGAAGCTCTGGTAGCACAGACATTTAATTGCAGTGGAATTCTTTTCAGCTTTTAACATTTTTCACACTAATGAAGGTGTCATACAAAAAGTTGTATTGATTTTTCCACCACATGACTTCAACCACAAATATATAATTATCCATTTTATATCTAGCTGGGGATTAAAATAATCTATAGTATGTAGCCTTTACTTATCCCTGATAGGTTTAGCAGTCCTTTACCCTTTTCAAAACAATGTAGTTTTTTGATGAATGAACTTTAGACAAAATGTTGCACTTCTTTCCTATCACTGCCATTTGAAATCTGATTACATCTAGCCAGTAAAATATAATACTGAAGGTGTAAATAGGAAATCGGGATGCATTAAAGGGACATACTTGTTTACAGAAAAGTATAGAAAAAGTTAATTAGGTAGATGCTTATGATTGCATACTTTGGGATTGTGTTGCAATAATGACTGCAGACTACTGTTTAAAGTTTTCTTAATGCCACCCTGAAATACTTGTACTTAGTAAAAATGGCAACGAGCACAGTATACCACCTGCAGATATAACAGCACAGATGAAAAATGCTAATTATTAAAAAAAAAAGCCAGAAATGTGAAATGAGGGGGGCAGAAGGGCGAATTAACTGCGTTTTCCCTCTCCCAACAAACATAAAAGGAACACCATAGCCATATCTTAATTAAGTCTTTATTAGGGCTGGAGATCCTAGGCTCTGTTTTACCTTATAGAGTTAAACCATTTTTGAGTCCTTTAACTCCCAAGTTTTTTCTACGATTCTGTCTGCTATGCCTCATTGACATTTTCCCTGGATTGGCTTAGAATGAGGAGTTGAAGATACATGGACAGAGCAGATGAACTCTGGGAGGACAAATTGGGGGTTAAACCATTCAAAAGCAGTTTAACCCCATAAGGTAAGACAGCACCCAGAAACAGGACCCCCCACAACAGCTTTATTGAGATTAAGTTATTATGGTGGCTGGAGTGTTCTTTTAGTTATAGGACCACTCTAGGCACCCAGACCACTTCAGCTTAATGAAGTGGTCTGGGTGCCAGGTCCAGCTAGGGTTAACCCATTTTTTTTATAAACATAGCAGTTTCAGTTTCAGAAACTGCTATGTTTATAAATGGGTTAATCCAGCCCTCAAAGCCTCTAGTGGCTGTCTCATTAACAGCCGCTAGAGGCGCTTGCGTGATTCTCACTGTGAAAATCACAGTGAGAGCACGCAAGCGTCGATAGGAAAGCATTGATAATGCTTTCCTATGAGACCGGCTGAATGCGCGCGCAGCTCTTGCCGCGCGTGCGCATTCAGCCGAATAGGAGGAGAGGAGGAGGATCGGAGGAGAAGAGCTCCCCGCCCGGCGCTGGAGAAAGGTAAGTTTTAACCCCTTTCCTCTCCCCAGAGCCCGGCGGGAGGGGGACCCTGAGGGTGGGGGCACCCTCCGGGCACTATAGTGCCAGGAAAACGAGTATGTTTTCCTGGCACTATAGTGGTCCTTTAACTGTTAATGCTACTCCAAATTAAATTAAACTCTTTCTTCTTTTTACTGTCAAACCTCCAACTGAAATTATACTAAAAAGTCTTCAAAAAGTTGCATAATTATTCTGGCCTAGTTAATAGAAATCATAGACCTTCCTCTAAAAAACCTTGCAGTGAGACAAATGGAGCTTGGTTACACGAAGGGCTCGTTCACATATCCAATAATGCAAGAAAGATCTCCCAGCTCCACTCAGGCTGGGATTAACAGAACTTCTCATGACATAACTGTCATTAGAGTGTTCCCTTCTAGGCTGTTATGTTCCACCCACTGTATTCCTGGGGCTCCAGTTCCTTGTCACTGAAAATAGAATTGTAGCAATTACCAGGCATCACAAGAAAAGAAATTGCAGGATGTCAAAGTAAAAAAATCCCAAAAATGTCTTGGTTGAAGACATCCTTGTAGCAAAATAGTAGCAGTAAGCCGTCGACTCGCTATTAACAACAGCTGGCAGCTTTTAGCAGATAGAAATTACCACTAGGTTTACAATATTGTTGCTAAATTTTAGTAAACTCTCTCTCATAACAGTTGCCACAATGCATACGCATCGTTGGAACAAGCCATTTTGTTTCAATAGTATGTACATGGATTTAGCTTTTGTTTACCTCTTTCCATCAGGCTAGTTGCTGGTGATAGGTTTTCTGGGTTAGGGGCAGACAGTATTGAGTAGTGACAGGTTTGGAAACCAGGTGGAAAGCAGTAGATAAGTAGAGGTTAGCAGTTTCGTTAGAAAATAATTGTAGCTATTAGCCCTAACTTTTCAAACAGCTTTCAGTAGCGGCTGGTCACTCTGTGACGTCACTATTAAAATGACGCAGTCGGTAACTAGTGGAGAGTCGCTAACAATAGCGGCTGGCATTTTATAAGGTGACGGTTGGCTGGTAAAAAGTATCGACAGGGATGTCAATGAGCCCATGGGGACTTAGCATCAGTTGTAACTGTGGGTCTGTCTCGCTACTACAAACAGCAGTGATTAGTGTCCTCCCTGGGACTTGCTTTCACATATACCTTCACCAACATTTTCATCCAATCTTCCTGCTTCACCCTGGTATCACACATTTTCTGCCAAATTGCCTCAATTGTAGATCTCAAGGCCAATGACTCACCAATAAACCACGGAACATCGCACATGGCATTTATGAATGCGACTAAACAATTTGGGCTTAGCTCTGATCTTCGTTAAGACAGTGAACTGTGTGTTAGGAGTTGTAATCCAGGTGAACCAGCTGTACTTATCCATATATTGATTAGAATGTCAGTCAAATGCAATTAGAAGATGCTAACTGTAATATTTCAAAGAAACAAATCTATACTAAGAGCGTGTGATTCATTTATATAGCTACAAGCATTCTCATAACTTATTCCAGACGAAATGTGTGTTCAGGCCTTTTATATGCATGTCTAATGTAAAGCATGAAACGTGAAAATCAATATTAATTAAACAAATACATTGATGAGGCTGAGTGACACAGGAGTCAGCAAAACCAGCATTAACCTACGATGGCCATCGTAATTCTTCGAACAGAGAAGGTGCCTAATGCAGTAGTACAGCATGTTAAATAGGAGTCTTCAATCTCGTAATTATTTGAGGCTGATTTTCTAAGCCCAGCTTTTGATCATCCATTGGTCTATTTTGTCATCATCATCATCATTATCTATTTTGCAGAAAGCAAGGAATTGAGATGAATCAAAAATAGCTCAAATGTCAATTCCTGAATTTCTGCAACAATTTCTGGAATCAAACGTGGGGAGAGTTGATCACACTAATTGTATCAATGTATTAATATAATTTATTGATCCATTAAGAACTAGTGATGGTCCATGTCATCATCATAATCTGATACATATATCCATTATAGAATCAGGTCAGCTTTCAAGAGGTATTACTTAGAGTGCTACTTAAGCAAGGTACCTGGAAACTTGATAACAGGTAAGTTCATATGTACATGTTGGCTGCAAGAGTAAGCAATGGGAAACGTATAAGGCAAATTTCCATGTCATATACACTTATCACAAGTCACTATGTTCTATTATTATGTTTTTGGAAAACAAAAAAAGTCCAAAAGAAAGCATTGACCTTTGCAAGTTATAACATAGGCCTATGGAAGATGTCACAGAGCCAGGTAATGAAATAGGGACAAGCAAGCCCATAAATCTCTTGATGCATTGAGAACATAGATCATATGAAGCTAAAAGAAAGGACATTTGTCTAAACCTGGTGGGATGTGTTGTCATTAGAAGGACGAAGCTCAAGCCTGTTACAGAGTTAGTGTGAGTGTTTGGGGTCTTGCAATCTGAGTTATTACAATAAGTAACATATCAGTAACCAATGGCTTGACATAACCTATAGCACACATTATGGTGAATGGGCCCAACAAGACCAGTTATCCTGGTAATAATGTAGAAAATAAAAATAGGAGAAAGACCAGTAAGTACAGACGTAGACTTAGAAAGAGAAAGCAGGCAGAATTCTTGCAGTTCCAATGTTCAATACAGAGGTCATATACAGGTGATCAGTCTGCATAAAAAGGGCTTAGAACGCAGAAATTACTGTGCTGAGTGGGGAGAACTAACATATAGTTACAAATTGAGTGAGTTTGACTATTGTAAGGATCAGATCTTACTCAGTAGTGATTAGCACAGAAATACAATTAAAAGAAGGGATGCTAGCATCCTAAATACTTGCAAACGTGCACCCATTCTCCTAAACCAGGCCTGCACAACTTACTGCCACCTCCCCAGGTGTTTTTGAACTACAACGCCCATGATTCTGTGAATAAAACAGATAGCCAACGCCCATGATTCATTTAATGAAACAAATAGTCAACGCCCATTTAAAAAGAAAAATGGAACAGATAGCCAGGGGATCATGGGAGTTGTAGTTCAAAACAACCGGGGGACCGCAGGTTGTGCAGGCCTGTCCTAAACGATGAAGCTATCCCCTTTGTATCACTTTTATGGGTTTATTTCACATATGTTTCTACTATTAGTTAAAATAGGACCATCTCTTCTATCTGGCACAAGGTTCTTTAAAGCCTCATTACCACGCTGACCAGATCCACCATATTTTCTGCGATACATATTGATGGGCAGCACATAAAAAGGGTTGCCCTGGGGGGCGAAGCCTGGCAGCCATCCTGTACAGACGCAATCTAAGCTTGCTCCTCCAAAATCTACGACAATCTGCCAAAAATCGACCCCATCAAGCCCCATCTACCCTCCAAAAACACCCAGCACCTACCAGCAAGCACCCTGCACCGTTTAATGCCTTTCTTCCAGGCACCTAAGCAACCCAGACGCAAACACAAAGCTGCGGCCTACCGCGCCACTCCAATCCTGGGCCTAGAGGCCTTCCTCAGCGGGATCTACCCGGAACTCCCTCCTCTCAACGCGGCTGCAAGCAAGGCAGAAATGGGCTGCCGCTCACAAAAACCCTCAACCGGCCCCTGCACACAAGGCAGGGATATCGGAGAGATGCTCCTCCAGCCTACACACCCTGAACCGGCCCAGGCCGCTCAACTCCACGCCAGCAGCCCGACCTCCGACCCGCACGGAGAAGAACCGATCGCAGCGACGACCCCCCTGGCGGACCAAACACCACCACCAGAACCCCTAGATGATTCAGCCCCAACCACCAAAGGGGACTTTAAAGCACTATGGGCAAACATACAAAACTTACTAGCGGCCGATGTCGCAAGGGTTAAGGCAGACATAACACAAGTAACGGAACGTGTCGGAACGGCAGAGACAGACATCAAAATCGTTCAGGATGAGGTTTGCAGCCTTAAAGACACAGTCCAACGAATACAAACGGAGCAACATATCCTAGCTGCTCAACTCATGTCCCTTGAGGATAAACAACGCCAAACCCACATCAAAATCAGGGGAGTAACCACCGCAGTCCCAACCGAGGAACTAGCACACTACGCGAGGCGACTCCTCGCCACGATCCTGCCTTAAGCTACCGCCAAGAAACTAGTCCTAGACGGGATTTACCGGGTCACAAGCACAGTACGAATCTCCCCCAGCACACCCAGACATGTAATCCTGCGCTGCACGTCGGTAGAGGACAAGATACAGATAATGACAGCCCTGAAGGGTAAAACGCCTCTGGCCTTCGCGAGTTCCCAATTGACATTCTTTCAGGACCTCACCGGAACCACACTACTAAGGCGTAAAACATACGGACCAGTCACAGCCTCACTACGTGCTGCTGGCATAGCCTACAGATGGGGACGCACTGGCTCACTGCTAGTACACCACAATGGGACTACTCATAACCTTACAAGCCTGTCAGGAGCACCAGCCTTCCTATCTGCAATGGGACTGCAACCTTCGCAACTTAACCCCACACCTGCAAGTCAAATAGAGAATTGGGAACCAGACAATGATCCAACGCCGACCCAGATAACAAGGAACCAACAATCTACAAACACCTAACTATGCCCAAAGGCTGAGCCTAAAAATAACACACGTACCACGGGAACAATTTCAGGTGCAGACCAAGACTTTATCGATACTCGGTTGAGATCTCCTCAAGTGCCTATACCATTGCATAACCTCTCGCATGCTCATATTATTACTTTTTGTTTCCCTGTTAATACCTGTATAATCTTGTTCATAAACACTACCACTATTTACATGAGGCACCCATGCACCCAACAATACCAAACAGACCTACACAACAGACAAATTGATGGCACCCACCTTAGACACATCCCTCCGTCCCCCCGAAACCCCCAAGGTAAGGGGAAATAGTTAAGATGCCACAGGTAGTACCCTGCAACATGGAACCTCACACACACCTGATAAAACACAAACTAAAAATGGGGGCCCATGGACAGGTACCCACTGACATCTGACACCACAAGCCTGACCCAAACCTGTAGCAAGCATATATGCTCTTAGGCTCCCAACTAAAGCCACATTTAGTACCCACGAGCATTCACAGACACCCAAACCAACACACAACCCACCACACCTGTCTGAAATAGCACAACCCTTGGCGTGTCACCTAACTTGTCTAATATAAAAAAGTGCTTAGTTTAACTTGTGTATCAATCCCATAAACATGTACAATGGTTTCACATGCTTTGACACCGTATCTAGATATATACTCGAGAATGCTTGTCACAGTTGTCGTAGCAAGACAAGCTTGTATGTTATTAAGCTATGCACTAGGAAAATAAAGAATTAAAAACAAGGGTTGCCCTGTAATATGTAGAATTTAGAAGAAAGTGAATTAGATTAAGCAATTAGGCAGCGAAGAATCCTGTAATTAAGCAATTAGGTAGTTGGCAATAATGCAGAATATGCATCATACACACTGCAGGGCAGCCCTTTTCATGCACAATATGACAACATTATATGAGACCCTGTAAACATGGTGGATCTGGATACCCTGCTCATTATACACTATTCTGTATTATAGGTCTAGGTGACTGCTATGAACAATGCCGATTTATATTCAAAAGTAAAAGAGAACAAAAATGAACAGTGGTTCAGATCACACATCTAAAAGTTAAATTTCCGTCATTGATTTCCAGTAAGTTTGTGAGGGGATCTCAGCTAGGCCCAAAATTTAGTAGGCCTAAAATCTCCACATGGCATATACAAGCACATGTATCTGTTAGTTAGTTACACGTAGTCAGAAAAATGTCATCAATGTACTGAGCATGTGCAAGAACTGAAACCACATTCCATTCCCTCCTAAGTTTCATACTGCCTGTCCATATAAGGTAATCCGGTGTACCCTGTTTGCTGATTGGTGTAAGGGTACAGATGGGGGATGTATAGTCTATAAACCGCCTGTGCTCAGGGCTCAGACATTTTGGACATGAGTTCAGCTGAGACCCGATCGGTGAAAATAAAGATCTTTGCTTCCTGAACTGACCTGCGTCCGGACTCTCTGTGCATGGCTTCTTCAGAGTTCTGTTATTACAAGTTGATCTTATCGTTGTTTATATTTTATGAGTTGGAGAGATGTTGCACTTAACCATTCTATGCATTTGATGCAAAATTATGTCTTAGGGTTGAATGGTTAGTGTTAGAAACATCGT
Organism: Pelobates fuscus; assembly: GCF_036172605.1. Classification (NCBI taxonomy): domain Eukaryota; kingdom Metazoa; phylum Chordata; class Amphibia; order Anura; family Pelobatidae; genus Pelobates; species Pelobates fuscus. Next base: position 43,825,879 of record NC_086324.1, read on the forward strand.
CTTTATTGTAACTTTAGAATTTTACCTTCTGGATCTAGCACTTCCGAGGCTTCAAAACTAGAGAAGTGTGCATTTCACGAATACACCCTAAGGTTCATATCTTTAATCTGTGTCTTCTGATTGCCAGAATCTTTCATGACTTACATAGACTTCAGAATGTAATCGTTTGTCCCCAATCTATGTGTACATATTGCAAACCCCTAAATCTGTGGGTGGTATGTGAAGAGTCCCAATCCAATTAAAATCAGTGCAAACACTCCTTTGAATTCCATAGCATTGTTCCACCTCTAGAACTTTAACCTGCATCTCAGTTTGCAATACATTAACACATTTTTCCCTAGTCATGAAAAAGTGAGTCGTGGTAAATTGACATTAAAGTTGCAAACTTTAGGTTAAAAAAAAATAAAAAATAAAAACAGAATAACTGTGCTTAGTTGGATATGTTTTTTCTTCCTTATCTACTGTGCCCTACAGCTTGCAACTCACTTGTCAAAAAATCACAACTTCCTGGTTAATGACTAAACTCCCCAGCGTATGTGTCAAAGATCTTAATGCTGCTTTGTAGAAGAGATTGCTGTTCACACTCCATAGAACCATTAGGCAAAATAGGGAGAGATCTTCTACAGCAATCACACTTAAATGGATTACAGGCGCATAATTATTTAGCAGAGATGTTATTATTGGAGCATAATACCCCTGAACAAAATAAATGAATATTTGTTGCTCATAGTACACTTAGTGATTATAAACACACATTATATTCTACCGTGCCCTTCAGAATATTCCCTGGAGAGAGGTTTACCACCTTCAAACCATTACCAATTTATTTTCTTTTACTTGTTGTTTATTTTGTAATTTTTAATTACAATCAAATACCTGCCGTTAATCTGCATTTCGATTGAGAATGAGCTCTACAGATTGTGCACAAATATAATTGGTGGCAATGGGTCTTACATTAACTAATAATTTCAATCATCAGATAAACAGTCCCCTGACTCATGACTTAATTGTCAAACATAACAATGCATACATTCACGGTATATTGGTATTTATAATTATTTGTCACTGCACATTAAACACATTTGGAGCCCTGCGTACGCTTTATGTCTTTTCATTCATTAAATTAGTGTATCTCACTTTTGATCAGCTGTCATATAACAAAAATATAATATGCTAATTCCAATCCTGATATGAGAATAACTATTTAGAGATCTGTTGTAAATGGAAATATTTACAAATTTAATAAGCGATAGAGAAGGGTGAATTTCTACCATCAGGTAAATTTTATGCTTCTTAGAATACAGTTTTAGCACCTGATGTTAACGGGCATTTTTTACCTAGCTAAATCGCAGAAGCAACCTCTGACCTGAAAGCATGACTGATCACGACGGCTCTTGCCAAGTCTGTACTTAATTAATAACCATCTTTGTGTGTTGTGTCTGGGATTCACCTATATAACAGATGTGTGAAATATATTGACCTTATGTAAATATAATGCAAATTAAGTATATATTAACGAAGAGCAAAAAACAAGGTGTAAGAGATTACTTAGGACGGACAAAAGCTCAAATAGCCTGTCCTTCGGTGAGTTCCTGCTCAGATCTCAAGCTAGTTTTAGCTCATCTTGCCATTACAAAAAGAACCAGGGCCATGCTCCTCCCCCAATGACGTCAGCCGGCAGAGGAGACCTAAAGCGCATGCGTGGCAATGGCCGCGCACGCACATTAAACCTCCCCATAGGAAAGCATTATACAATGCTTTCCTATGTGGATTTCGGCGACGCTGGAGGTCCTCACATTCTATGAACACGGAAGTCCCTCTAGTGGCTGTCTAGTAGACAGCCACTAGAGACAACTTAAAACTGCAATATTTAAGGGTAGTGGGAAATGGCACCCAGACCACTCCAATGGGCAGAAGTGGTCTGGTGACTGGAGTATCCCTTTAATTTTAGTAACGATTGAGCAAAAATCTCAGTAATGACTTTTCTGCTTTAAGAGACGGATGAAAATGTTAATCAAAAAGTTTTTGCCTCTTTCTAATAATGTGCTCACAATTGTTTATGCAATTCCTGCATTTTATTGAGTCACCACAGCACATATCAGATTAAACAATTGCTATAAATATATATAAATATAAATTTATATATAAATTATAAAAAATATATAAATTATACCTAGGGAATAAATTATATACCATAATCTTTTTTAAAATGTGCTGTATCCCCTGTGATTTTTTTCTTTGGCTGCATTGCTACATTGTATACTTCCAGTAACTGCATGTTTGTATGTGTTTACATATTTATACTTAGATATATATACTTATATACTAATATTATTTTGCTATAAAACTCTGGTAGCAAAGCAAATCCTTGAGACCAAGCTTCATAAATTACATATAGAAGCTTGTACATTCAGTATACATAATGCATAAAATAAAGAATAGGACCAGCTTTCAATTATAAGAAATTCATAATACATGAATGTGTGGGTGCATAATGAAATAAATAGGGGAGATAGACAGGCAGACAGACAGTGACAGACAGACAGAATAATAGATAAACAGCCACAGACAGATAGAGCAGTAGGTAAACAGACAGACAGACACAAATACAGACAGGCAGACAGACTAATAAGTAGGTACATCGATAGATAGACAGACAGTCTGGCAGTCAAATAAGTATGGATACAAATGTTACTATATAATACTATAATGTATATGTAACTGTATACATCTGACTTTATCCAGAGAGTGAGAGAGATATAATTTTGGAAATCTAAGTATATTATTCTAATTTGTAGTCATTGCTATACACAACCGAATGTGTCACGTAAAAAAAAAAAAAAAAATATTCTATAACTATTAAAATAATACTGAAAATACTGAAAATGCGAGTCCTGTTTTAATTTGAGGCCTAGCCGTGTTGGTATAATAAAGGGAGATTAACATGCCTCCTGACATACAGGCATCACAGTCACTGGTATTGATGAAACTCTCAGCTCCCAATCTGCTGCATAGGAAGTACATCATGCAGCTGTCAGCCAAGACAGAGCACACAAACAATGAGAGGAACTGACATTTCTCTCACATCATTTAGGAGAACACAGTATTTAGGCAGTGCTGAACACACCTTCATGCATATTCCTCGCATTTCCAACTCAAATCTCCTCTGCATGTACATTGTATTGTTCTTCAGCTCATTTCCAATACATTTTCTCAGATTACCAGGGCTTTTTAGTAAGAGGACCACATGGTTATTACTACAACACAATAACACTTAAGTGCTTGTTTGTGCTAATTTACAATCAATGCAACGAACAGGAATCAATAAGTGTGTATCCCTTTCAATGGGAGAGATGGTTACATGGTTTTCTCAGATCCTGTCCTGAGTCAATGCGACCAGTTTATCGGTTTTAAGTGCATCGGAGTGTGAAGTGGAACTCAATGAGCAAACGTCCAAGAGCTCTCGGCAAGGGCTGCTTGGCCTTTTAGTACATGAAGCCTATCCCTATGTTAGGGGAGAACCCATCTGTGGAAAGTCTAACCAAAAGGCCAAATAGGTTCCTCCACAGAAGAAATGCAATGATTGTTTTGGACTTTTTGGTCAGTGTGGTACAGCTGATATCTATCTAGGCTGGTAAGCAGATTTCTACATTCATATTAGTGTTTAGATTTCAGGATATTCTAATGAAAGACTATTTACTGGGGAACTATTGCTGCTCCCCCCTCCCCCCCATCTGTGGGTATAAGGTAGGGGCTTTAATTTAAGTAACGAGGGTGAACAGATCATAATTAAGTAAATAAAGAGAGGGGGCATGGTATTGTGATCCCATGGTAGGGCTCTAATCAATAATGATAAAGTGTCTCCCTATGCCTCCACCCATGGCCAGAGAGTGCGGTCAATAATTAAAATAGATGGGGGGGCCCATGAGCCTCAGATGGAGGTTATAATACACCACACTTGAGTGGCAGATTAGGCTGGGTGACCAGAGCCACCATGTTGTCTGGGACACATATCACATATACATATTGATGGGCAACACATAAAAAGGGTTGCCCTGTAGCATGTAGAATTCAGAAGATGTATAAGATTAGGCAATTAGGCAATTAAATAGTTCTGCAATTAAGCATTTAGGCAATAGGCAAAATTACAGAATATGCATTATACACACTGCAGGGCCACCCTTTTCATGCATTTTTTGATTAATATGAGAAATGTATGTGTCCCTGTAAACATGCTGGATCTGGCCACCCTGGGATTAGGGCTGTAGTATTGATGAGGAGGGCAGTGGGTGTGAGCTCAGATTATGATATTGTCCACCCCACCCACCCACCCATTATCTTTAGGTTTGGGGGATTATGTGTTCTAAGGAGGAGTGGACATGCTATTCTACACCTCTCAAGTTATGGATAATTGACCTCCCTTAGGTGGTTAGGGTTCCCCTAGTCACTAGCCAGCCCCACCCCAATTTTCTTTAAAAAACACCCACCCCCAAACCCTAATAATAGTGATGGAGAAATAAAACTAATAACTGATAAACAAACACTGCCCAGGTAGTTTTTTTTTTTAATTGAGGTGGGGTTAGCTAGTTGCTTGATAACCCCTAGCCACCTAGGCAAGGTCAACTACCCATTACTTGGATCAGCATTTAATCTGTAACAGAGATTTACTCAGTTATAGCAGAGGAAACACATCTAGTGGCTTTTAGGATGACAGTCACTAGAGGCATGTCAAACCTGCAAGGTAAACATTTCCATTCTAAAAGAACAGCAATTCCATTGCTCATCAAACATTGGTACTGCACACAGAACACTTCATTGAGATTGAAAAAGAAAAGGCTGCCGAGACAGAGTGCTTTGCACCTTAGCCACTTCAGTGAGATGAAGCAATTAGGGTGCTTAGAGTGACTCTTCAATGTTACTGCCAACTTGCCTCATTGTTATATAAACAGTATATCTAATCAAAAATATGTTATCCCAGTTACCCTTAAACTAATAAATTTTTAAAGCCTTGTTTTATACTATTTCTTATTATTCTGTATCACTGGATATAAAGTAATAAATTAGATATAAGAGAAGTTTAGGAGTTTACAAAAAAAAAAAAAAGCAGCGTTTGCATTATTTGTGTCCCACCTGGCTCTCTGAGGTTTTTGTTAGCTTGTAAAATTTTTAGTTTGTTTTTGGCTAGCTTGCGCTATTTGCATGTACTATTTTTTTCTTTCTTTCTTTATAAATTTTTTAATAATTTGCAACTTATTTGTAATAATTATATCTGATATAATGATATCTAAAATGCGGTAAATTATAACGGTTTTATGTACAATATTGTACAATATCATACAATATCGAAATTGGCTCCCACTTGGTATTCACGTACGTGTATCAGAATTGAACTACAAAATATTATATGTGTGATTATTATATAATTAAAAAACAGTTATCCTCTATTCTACACTGCATTTATTTTAATTTTATATTTTTATTGTGCAGGTAGGTACATGAGATTTCCATACGATACAACAGCGTTCATATAGATACACATACAGACGTTTGCGTGGCATTAGTGCGTGCACATTTTTTAAAGTATAAACAAAGTTGCTATAACAAGCTTAACATTGGTTAACAGTTACTGCACTGTGCAAGTGAGTTAGGTTTGTGTTGCTGTATACTACCGCAGTATAGTAAAAGCTTGAACATATAGGTCTGGAGGAAAGCAAGACTGATGAGTCAATAATAGGATACTGCAGACATGTGAGTATTAATAAAATAGATAGGCAAGTAAATATGCAAGCAATGCTGAATGGTTAGTACAGTTAACCCCCTAGGCTTTACTTCCTTAATCAAAGCTACATTATGCACATTATCACAAGTTCCTAGCGACAGTAGTGTTAAAATTGCGTGAGAATCAATATGAATCAGTATGAGAGATCTTAGAGATGGAGTAATCAATTAAAGGTGAGTTGTAACAAAAGGAAGGAAACATAAAATAAAATACTTTAGGCCTTATTCTCAGATATGTTGGTGTCTGAATAGGGGTGGTATGGCATGGTCAGAAAGTCCAGCGTTAGCCTATGCCCCGGCTTGGGTGGAAATTAAGGTTGTTCGTGGGTTGTGCCATGCTGGAGCTGAGCGTGGAGACCCTCCAGCCCTGGGTCATGGTGAGAGCCGTCGTGGGGCCACAGGCTTGGGTCTTCTGTCTCCAGGCCAGGTCTCTCTGATGTAAGGGACGGCTGGTGCTCTTGTTGTATCGTCGCCGCCAGCGGCGGTGGGTCCTCAGCCTCCGTGGCAGATGTCGGGGTAGTATGCCCCTGGTGGCTTTGAGCCCAGTCTGGCCCGGTTGCGCTGTATCAGGTGTGTGGCGTGGGAGTTCGCTCTGAGGGGGCCCGCTCACGTCCTGCTGCTCTCTGTTGCACTCTTCCTCTTGGTTTTGGCGCGGTGTCTCCATTTCACGGGCCTCTAGCTTTGCCCAGAAGTTAGCAAAGAGCCTGTCTACATTGTAAAGTAGACGCTCAAACGTATTTTGGAGTGACATTGTGATTTGTTTCGTGTCAGGAGTCTCCGCCATTTTGAGATTTTTGTCAGTTGTTTGAACCTGTCGCTTGGTGTCTTTTTGTAGCCGACTAGTTGATGCTGGGTATGTCAGGGAGGGACCGGGATGACCCCCACCGGTCCAGAGGGGGGGGGGACAGCCTTGGACTATGTGCACTCCGCTGGGTACAGGGCTCGGAGAGTGGCCGTCTCTCCTCTGCCCACGCTTGTGTAGGCCGCAAGCCTGATTGTCGGCGTTCCGGTGCCTAAACGGCTGGAGTTTGGTATCGCTGGATGCACCGTCGAACCCTTGTCTGGGTGGTCGTCGGTGGCAGGTCGGATTGGCAAGTGGCCCAGGTAAATCTGTGCTTAATGGTCCCAGTCTGTGGAGCTCAGGCGATACACGTCTGATCAGCTCTGCATCCAGGCTCCGCCCCCCTACACTGCATTTATGACAATCAAATACATACAAAATATATACATACTTTTGCACTGTAGAGAGCAATGGATGGATTCCTCAAGTAAGTAGACTAATCTTATAAGAACATGCATTAAGCTGCTAGAAATGGACCCGCCAAAATGGGGTACATTGACGTTGTGGCAGGCTTATGCAATGTATGATCATATACTGTAACTAAACCCCCATTATTTTTTCTAGTCAGGATGTTTTAAAAACTATTACATTTTGTGAATTTTGCAGTTGGTGTTTAATGATTGAGTGAGTGTGCTAGGTTCTGTATTTTGTATGAATTGGCCCCAGCAGCACCCTTATAAGTATGCTTGTTCAGGTGAGTTCAGCCCTCTAGGTTTCAAATATAAATATATTTGGGAGTCCAGGCCAACTCCCTGGTTTTTCACCCCTCCCTGTCACATGTGCCTCATTCCAGGAACCTTTTTAACCTTGTACTGCAGAGAGTCCAAGGAGAAAGAATTTCCTCGTAAGTGGGTTAATCTCAAATTAAATGTATTAGGTTACTAGAATAGGACCTGCCGAAATGGGGTACATTGACGTTGTGGCAGGCTTATGCAATGTATGATCATATATTGTAACTAAATCCCCATTTTAAAAGAAATGGCTACATTCTGTGAGCTTGGACGTTTGTGTATAGTGAGTGAGTGCGCTGGTTGTATATATAAATATAGCTGCATTTAATCTTGAAAGAATGTATTGGGCTTTCAATCTTTTTAACAATCATTTTTGGCTGAAATAGTATTTAATATGTAATTGTCACCTATAGAAAGTTTTATCTGCATAATAAAAATGTATTTATGCTATTTATGCAGTTCCATTTTGCACTAACACTTGCATTATCTGCCTCTATATATCTGTGGATACACATGTAGGCAAGAATGGACAAAGGTCAAGACTTGTCCAAATGTACCAGGCGCTCTATAAAATCGGTGAAGTTTCATTGTTTGTGGTAAAACTAAAGCTGACCAAACATTGGTAGAACTACACTCTTTTCCATAGGCGAGTTCTTTCATCTGGGCCCCCAAGGTCAAATAGGAGGCTCACGGTGAAGCACGAAATGTTCATAAGAATACTAAATAAACAAACAAACAAAAAACATTTTCAGCAGATATTAATTGACAACCTCTTGACGATTGGTTTCTGGGGACAATGGAAGCATGCACTAAAGACTCACATTAAAATTTGTATTTAAAGGAACACTCCAGGCACCATAACAGCTTCCTCTCAATGAAGAGGCTTTAAGAGGCTAAACTGTTTATGAATGGTTTAACCTCAAAGTGTTTAAGGCGGTGCCCATCCTCCAGTTCCCCGTGTCTCCTCCTCCAGCGCCAGCTTCAATGCTGAAGCCATGGACTGGGTGCTAATGATTTACTGAGAGCTTATTGCTGGCTTCCCATTGGGAAAAAATGCATTAGGAAAGTATGCATGCCTTCTGAAACCAGAAAGCATTTATAGTCCAAGATTTTGAGGCTAGGGGTAAAGGTTCTAGAATTGCTTAGGATTTAGGCTAGGGTTTTAGCTAGATTAGAGTTAATGGGGGTTAATGCTGGAGCTCCACTACTCTTAGTGTATACATTACTGCATTTGTGATAGTTTTTCTTAATCTAGTCACTCTGCTATTAGTGATCAGCTGAGTGGAATTGCAGCGTAGAGTGAATTACAATGTCTCTGTCACTATATATATACACATACACCAACACAAACGTACACACATATGTGCAAACAAACACAATAGGCATTTTATTAGGTACACCTTTCTTATACTGAATCCTAGTTAGAATCTGTTGGCTGCCTTATTCTGTTTATCGCTCGTGCCACTACATCGTAAAGATGTTGGACTGTAAACATTGTCTGTGATCATTAGAGTTCTAAACTCACTGTCACATTTGCAAAACCAACGTTTGCGAGTGTTTCATGAATGTCTCCAGAGCCAAAGAAATTGCATTATGGTATCATCATTGTGTCACCATTAAAATTATTTAACGTAATAATACTCATTTTTAGCAATCTCAGAAAGATAATATGCTAAAATGAATTTCCTGAAAGTCAGAATGCAGTAGTTCTTTTGTTCTAAGATGCTGCAGTTGGTGCACTAACCACTAAGTTGTCTCCAAGTATGAAGCCGTCTATGAATGATGACAATCTATTCCATATATTTAACGGTGAGATATGACACGATATTCTATGGAATGTGTTTTTTGAGCAGACATATACATTTTATTATTCGGCATATGGTAAGTTAATTGTTCTTAGATTTTGTTCAAAATGGCTAATGTTTGGAACTGAAAGTTTATTGCAACTAAATGCAAAATTATGCATTTAGGACAAACAAATTAAACGTGCATAACTACCAAATGCACTACCCCATACAGCTTCTAATAGAAATAATGAGGCTTTAGCCATGTGAATACCATATGAATTACAATTAATTACCCAAGCTGTGCCGGCACTCATATATTTAAGATACAGAATAAAAACTGCATATTAACCTCTAAATGCCACAGAGTTACCAGCTGGCACTTGTATTATTAATGTACAGAATATTAACAGTTTGCGGAGAGAAAAGCAATGAATTCTAATCCATAAAATCCTCTCTGAGCAGAGAAAGCTATACGGGTCTATTTATTTACCAATTGTTATACTGTGTATTATCCCTTGGAGTGCCTAAGGATTACTCCCTTGACGCTCAGCAGAATAATATACAGTATATAATGGGTTTATAGTTTACATGATACAATATTGTGTCCTCAGAGAGGTGTGTGTACTTGATAACACAGCCTATCCCTATGGCACCACGGTGCTAATGAACCTTTTTAATGCAAGCGACAAGGGATACATAGGTAAGGATAACTGAATTAGGACTGGCAGGGAGGGTAATATCACAAGGAGAATAAATAAATAGATATGTATTAGATTTGCATTATAAATGTTATACCTTTATTATTGTATACTCTGTAAATGTTGCTTCATTTGAGTGATTATTGACTGATACTCTTTTATACATATGGATAAATTACCCCTTTCCTGCGTTCCCTCAATACTGCTCTGCCCCCCTTACTTTACAACGTATTTCAATTGCTTACATTTTTTTTTTTAAATACAGTTTTTGTTGTATTTTTATAAAAAATTGTTCAGTAAAAATTATTTAAATAGATTAAGAGGACACTACAGGATCCAGTGGGTCCTAATGCATAAAATAGACAATGTATTGAAAATGCGAAATAAATAAATAAACATAACATAGATGCAATACATTTTGTAGATTTGCAGCTTCTGCAGTGAGCTCGTATCAGAATAAGAAGTGTCTAAAACTTCTGCCATTCCAGTTCCACCCATAACTTTCTATTGACGTGCTGTTCATATCCCATAAACCTCTGGATTCAGCTGTCAGTTTTATATAGAAAGTTGTACAGTTTATAGCATGCAACGTAACATTTGCAATAATGAATCTATTTGTGCGAGATAATCGAATCTGCTGTGTAACTCCTATTATTTGCTAAGTTCTTTTGTGTCTTTTTGATAAGTCAAGTAACTGTTATTGTGTTCATGGCTACTGTATGGACTCTCTCATGGAAAATGTGGATCACATACAGCTTTAAATTAAAGAAGAACATTAAGCTGTAAAGATGCCTTGGACAAAGGATGGGGAATATAGAAGATTTTGGTTTATTTTTTTAATTGAGATAAAAAGAGAGAAATACAATACATTCCATACAGTTTTGAGACATCACAAGAGTTTATCTTAAAACTAAGGGAACGTCTATACAATCAAAGTAGAGTAATACTTAGATAAGACTAATTCCCCTTCTGTCTATATCAATAAAAGTTCAACCAACGGAATGAGCACGCACCAATATCTTACAACTAAGCAAAAGTCCAAATACACGAAGTTGAGTAATACATAGATAAGAACAGTTTTTTTTCTCTAGAAAGAGATGGCTATTTTATTATAATTTTAAATATTTCTTTTATATTTTAGCACCAGTAAAATGAGCACACACCAGAAACGCAGTATGGAGTAGACTCTGAGAAAAGGTAAAAGGCTAACAGGACTAATAAGTTGAAAAAAAACCAGTAAAAAAAAACTGTTAAATAGGACCGGACCGGACCAACACATAAGAGGATAACACGACCAAGGTTAAAACAAGGTAAACCATTAAACCAGAGACAAAACAACAAAACTAAAGATGAAAAAAACAAAAATGTGAATTGATAAATAAGTGTTTATTATAAAACTGATTAAAAAGAAGGAATATATTAATAAAAAAAGTAGACTACATAAAAAAAAATAGTACTTACATACGTGGTGAAGAAACAAGAGAACTATTAAGCAGTTAGAAAAGGTTAGGATTAGGAACAATGTGGAAAAATACGACAAAAGAAAAAAATAGAAAGAATATAATATTTTTTACATCAATATAAATTTTAATACTTATTTGTTCAGAAGTAATTTCTTCCCTATTATACATTGAACTAACTTTGCGCATTATGACATGAAATCAGGTACAGACTCCTTCCACCTACTGGCAAAACATATGCAAAAAGCTGTGCAGAGTTTGTCGGATAGTTTCAATGCAGAGCTTAACAATAGTGGCGTCAACTTCATACCACACAGCATTGCTATAATAGGATCAGGCTGTACAGTCAAGTTTACAATTTGACTAAAGAGAGAGGAAACACTTCTCCAAAGAGAAACAATCCTGCCTCATGTCCACCACACGTGCAAGTAAGTACATCTTCAGCCACAGCCTTGGAAAAATGGGATAGAGATCTACTTAAATATGACTGTGTCTAACAAGGTCCAAGTACCACCTTACATACATTTGTTGCCATTTTTCCTTAATTGTAGTGCAATCAGATATTCCAAGACAATTCTCAAAAATTTAGAGATACGTTTATCACTGACATTACTACAGATTATTGATTTGTACAAATCCATACAACCAGAAACAAGGATGGCATATCGCAAGACATACCAAAAGGGTTATTGTCCGCTATGTCTCTTTATTTAAACTATGTTGTGCTCTTTGTGGTTAAACATTGCAGAGGATGGGTTGAAGCTGTTATCATTACTAACACAGAGAAGAGAATTGTATTTTGTTAATCTGGGGTAAATTTAGTATATGGGCATTTATTAAAGGGTTACAGGCACCATAACCACTGCATTGATTTGAAGTTGTCATGGTGCCTAGTGTCTGTAAGTCTAGCGTTTCACTTTGAAATGATGCACATACCGAGATTATCCCCTCTTCTGCTGGAGGTGTAACCCCACCTGCAGTGTCACCAGCAAGCCTGGAACTTGAGTTCAGGGCTGGCTAATATCAATTCTGTGCAAATTTTGCTGCACTGAATCTAATTTGTTGGCTAACATAAGTCAGCTGACGCTTTTAGCCAATGAACGAGTGACAGGATCATAAATTCTGCTTCATTGCCACGACCATATGGAAATTATAGGTTCATGTCACATACCACTCAGAAGAAAAAAAATATATCTATAGATATTTTTGCAATAGTTGAAATTTTTCCTCCATTTTTTTTTTTTTTTTAGAAGCAGGTTTGCTTTACCTTATGCTACAGTTTTACCAATCACTAATACAATGCACCTTTCTGCTACTTGTAAAACTCTAAACGGCTTATAATTAGATGTTCTCCAATCAAATCAGCAAACGCTTTACAATGCTCTGTTCAGAATGATTAGGCACTTGTTTAGTAAAAGTAGAATAAAAAAAAAAGTTTTATATTCAACCTTCTTTCTATATCTTTAATTGCCCCTCAAAAATGAATCAGTAAAGTAAACATTGTCACATAATTGCTCCAGTAGAAAGCTATAAATCCCCTGAAGCAATCAGCAAATTGTTTCTCGTGCTTCAATTTGATCTTACATGAATATCTCTCTGTAAGATATCTGTAGTCATAAAATGAACTGTAATGGTTCCGCTGGGCGGAAGATAATGAATCAATCTACAAAAGAGTAATGAGTAATAGCGAAATGATGGCTGATCTTTCAAACAAATCTACTCTGAACTTCAAAACTAAAATTGATTCCAAACATAGACTATAAAGTTAAATTGATCTATTGCCAATTGTACTAATAAAATTGATTCCAAATACATGCCTCTTAGCTGTCACTGATTAATTTCTTTGGCATGACTGCAGTTTCAGAGAAGTTGCCTTTCATTTAAAATTGCAAATGTAATCTCAGAAACTGATTCACGTCTGTAATGGGATGATAAGACCCCAAAGACACAGCCAGGATAACACAATTATGTGAATTTACAGTATTGCAGAAAATGTCATAAACAGAAAAATGAAACTATCGCCTTTGCGATTTTGAATGAGATGCTTTAAAACAATGAATCTTCCAAGGAAGGTGCTGGATACATTTACCCATGTGCAAAATTCTTTCTAAGGGGACCATTTATAAAATTGAAAAAAAAGGTTAAAGGTAACAATTGAGATTTTTTTTGTATATGATTACCCAGAATTCCCAGCTGCAGTTTATTTTGCACAGTGTACTGGGAAAATATGTGAAAACAGGTCTGTTGACTTGTCTGGAATGTTGAGTGATGGACAATACTGTTCTGATCTTGGTATTGTTAAGGTTATTGACACTCTAATAAAAACTTGGCAATCATAGGATGAAGCACAACATATACTGCAACAATCCTAACTATTAAAGTTACCAGATGAGGGTCTGCTTGAACCCATTGCCAATGCAATATCCTATCTGTTTGATACAGCGTTGTTGAAATTTTTTTTAAAATACTTTAAAAAAGCAGAAATTTTAAATAACTATTTTTCTTCAGTATATATTAATGAGGATCCTATGGCAAGAGATATGCAAATGATTGCTGCAAAAAACTTGCAAATAACTTGTGATTGGATAACTCGAGACAAGGTGCTACAGCTATTAAAAAAAATTTAATGTAAATAAAGCTCCGGGGGCCTGACGGTATTCATCCACGAGTACTTAAGGAGCTAAGTGGGGAAATAAGTGAACCTTTGTATTTAATTTTTCAAGATTCTTTTGTGTCAGGTGTTATACCGGAGGATTGGAGGAAGGCAGATGTTGTTCATATATTTAAAAAGGGTTCAAAACCCTTGCCTGGAAATTATAGACCTGTGAGCTTAACTTCTGTAACTGGGAAAATATTTGAAGGGCTATTAAGGGATAATATTCAGGAATTCATTGGGAAGAACTTTGTTATTAGCAATAATCAGCATGGTTTTATGAAACATAGGTCATGTCAAACTAACCTAATTGCATTCTACGAAGAAGAAGTAGAAGTATAGATCAGGGTGTTGCAGTGGATGTGATCTACTTGGATTTTGCCAAGGCATTTGATACGGTTCCTCACAATAGGTTAGTCTTCAAACTAAAATAAATTGGTCTAGATGAATATTCTTGTTCTTGGGTAGAACATTGGATTAAGGATAGAGTACAACGAGTTGTAACTAATGGTATATTTTCAGGCTGGACAAAAGTGGTAAATGGTGTCCCTCAGGGTTCTGTTTTGGGACCACTTCTAATTAACTTATTTATAAATGATTTTGAAATAGGCATTGAAAGTAATGCATCAGTGTTTGTAGATGACACAAAACTTTGTAAAGTAATAAAATGTGAGTGGGATATTGCTTTTCTGCAGAGGGATTTGGATAGATTGGGGGACTGGGCACTAAAATGGAAGATGAAATTTAACATAGAGAAATGCAAAGTTATGCACTTCAGGGCTAAGAATGCACAAGCAACTTACACACTAAATGGTAGTGAATTAAGGATAACCACACACGAGAAGGATTTGGGAATTGTTATAGACAACAAATTAGGCAGCAATATGCAATGTCAATCTGCAGTTGCTAAGGCCAGTAAGGTTTTGTCATGTATAAATAGGGGCATAAATTCTCAGGATGAAAATATAATTTTGCCTCTTTATAAATCGCTGGTAAGACCACACGTTGAATATGCTGTGCAAGTTTGGGCGCCTGTTCTAAAGAAAGATATCATGGCACTAGAAAAAGTCCAGAGACGAGCTACAAAATTGATAAAAGGAATGGAGCATTTTAGTTATGAAGAAAGGCTAAATAAATTAAATCTGTTTAGTTTGAAAAAACAGCGCCTGAGAGGGGATATGATAACTTTATACAAATATATTCGGGGCCAGTACAAACCTTTATCTGGAAATCTATTCATAAACAGGGCTATACATAGGACACGAGGTCTCGCATTTAGGCTGGAAGAAAGGAGATCTAATCGAAGGCAAAGAAAAGGTTTTTTTACACTAAGAGCAATAAGGATATGGAATTCTCCGCCTGAAGAGGTGGTTTTGTCAGAGTCACTACAGATATTTAAAATGCAATTGGATAAATACTTACAAAAACATAACATACATGGATATAATTTCTAATTAGTGGGGTAATAGCTGCTTGATCCAAGGAGACATCTGACTGCTATTTTGGGGTCAATAAGGAATTTTTTCCTAGTTTGTGGCAAATTTGGAAGCACTTCAGACTAGGTTTTTTCACAGCAATACAAGAAAGTGTGCAGCGCTTTTAACAAATATACAAAAAGTATGATGTATTCACCCTATGTGCATATATATATATATAAAGGATAAGTACCCAATATAATGTATATCAGTAGATTGTAACTCAGTAGGTATCACTCCTATACATAAAAAATAAGAAAAACCATAGCATAATACTGCATAGGTAAATCAATCCAATGTAGCAGTCTTTATGGTCTCACTCACATAATATCACTTTAAAATAAGTCTTTCACTGGTTTCCAAACGAATGGAGGTTGATCCTCACAATGTATAAAGGATAGGATAGGCAAACACCAAATAAGAATATAGCAAAAATCTCATTTATTATAAAAGCATATAGGATCTTACATTCAAGGTATTTTAATGCCAACCACGAGCACAACGCGTTTCGACGTCAAAGATACGTCTTCCTCAGGTGCAATATTACAAACAAGCTCCCTCACTGTTTTAAAAGAAAATTTGGCGCGGAGAACGGGTACATACAACCCGCCCCCTTTGCACACAAACCAATCATATCAGTCTGTTCCTTCTATTCTAACTTTCAGGGGTCTAGTAGTGCGCCCTACATATTGCAGTCCGCAACTGCATGTCAATAAATAAATCACATTATTTGAGTTGCATGTGATAAATTCTTTCACTGCATATTTTTTTTTACTAGAATAGAATTTTTCAGTTTTCTTGTTTATAACTCTACTAGTATTGCATGCTTTGCAGTTTCCAAAATGTTTTAACAAGGAGTTGTATCTCTAAAAATCCCCCAAAAAACAAAGATGTACAGGGTAATGATCTAAAGGGGTTTTATAACTGTGGAAACTGCAAAGCATGCAATACTAGTAGAGTTATAAACAAGAAAACTGAAAAATTCTATTCTAGTCAAACTAAAAAAGAATATGCAGTGAAATAATTTATCACATGCAACTCAAATAATGTGATTTATTTATTGACATGCAGTTATGTAGGGCGCACTACTACACCCCTGAAAGTTAGAATTTGCGAACACCTTAGGAACGCACAAAAGGGGGTTCTCAATCATGCTGTATCAGCACATAGCAATCAAATTCACAATGGTGATATAAAAAATCTGCACTTTATGGGGATACAAAGGGTACTAAAGCCATGGAGAGGGGGTGACCACATAAAAATCTTAAATAAAACGGAGATGCGATGGATTTTTGAACTGGAAACCCTCTCTCCTAATGGCCTGAATATTGATTTTGAGATGTATAACTATATTTGAATAAGTTTATAATATTTTTATAATGTTTTAATCTATTGGGGGTATTTTTTATTGATTATATGTTTATATGTTTTTTCCCCTATCTCTCTTTCTCTGCGTTATTTCTTACTTTCTATATATAAGGACCTTGATTTGAATGCTATGAAGGTTTTGAACACTGTAGATAGTTATCTACAATGAACATTGTCATTATCGAGAGAAAACGATATCGGAAAGAGGTGGAACGCATGAATGTTACAAGTGTAACGCATGCGATCCCGGAAGTACTAACAGTGGAACGCATAGACGCGGAAGAGGAGAAACCCGATCATAACACGATTGAAGTCCGGAACGATAGAAGGAACAGACTGATATGATTGGTTTGTGTGCAAAGGGGGCGGGTTGTATGTACCCGTTCTCCGCGCCAAATTTTCTTTTAAAACAGTGAGGGAGCTTGTTTGTAATATTGCACCTGAGGAAGACGTATCTTTGACGTCGAAACACGTTGTGCTCGTGGTTGGCATCAAAATACCTTGAATGTAAGATCCTATATGCTTTTATAATAAATGAGATTTTTGCTGTATTCTTATTTGGTGTTTGCCTATCCTATCCTTTATACATTGTGAGGATCAAGCTCCATTCGTTTGGAAACCAGTGAAAGACTTCTTTTAAAGTGATATTACCTGAGCCAGTGTGATAACAGGCTCCAACACATGTGAGTGAGACCATAAAGACTGCTACATTGGATTGATTTACCTATGCAGTATTATGCTATGGTTTTTCGTATTTTTTATGTATAGGAGTGATACCTATAGAGTTACAATCTACTGATATACATTATATTGGGTATTTATCCTTTATATATATATGCACATAGGGTAAATACATCATACTTTTTGTATATTTGTTAAAAGCGCTGCACACTTTCTTGTATTGCTGTGCTCTCAATTTCTGTGGGACTGTGATTAAATCCCACTAGTGTGTTCTAGCAGCCGTTCTCCAGCGCCATAAGCTATACATTCTTTCTGGTTTTTGAGACTAGGTTTTTTGCCTTCTTTTGGATCAACAGCAACAACATATGTGAGGAAGGCTGAACTTCATGGACGCAAGTCTCTTTTCAGCTATGTAACTATGTAACTATGTAACTTTAATGATCTCCAGCCATCCACTTCACAATTTTCTAACACTGATCTCCACCAACTTCTGGTTACCTAAGCACTTCTCCTAGTCCTCCAGAGCTTCTAGACCCCAATGTTTCTTGAATTTGACCATCACCTACATTTGAATTTCAAACATTCTAGCGGTTATAAATTCAACCTTGAGGTGGACCAACGAGAGCTGGATATACGGAACTGTCCCAGTTTAGAGAGGCAGGCCATCCCTGACCAACCATCCTACACCTTAGGTTGAGTCATTAGTTTATTAATGGCTATAAATGGCAATAGAAATATACAAACACAATATCAGCCATCAATCTGAAGACAAACAGGAACTTCTAGTCATGTCAGTGTGAGTGGCACATGCTTCATATTCTTATACCCATTCTGTGCTACTTGTGATTAAGCTGTGTATATAAGGGGTGAATAGAAAGGCCCATATAACAGACTGGATATAAGAAGACATGTGACTGAAACTGTAACACCCACCAGGTTAAAAAAAAACAAGAAAAAAAATCCTGGAGACGACCAATATTGGTTAAAGGGCAAATAATTAAAAAATATATATATACGTTTGTCCATTTATTGCACTTTTTATGCTTTTAGTTTCTTCTATTATTTTTGGAGCTTCTTCTGTTCATGGCACTAAAACACTTAACTAATAAGGAAACTTTAGATACTGCTCCTTGAAGGATCTACCCAACATTATATCCTTGGTGTGGATTATACCACCCAAGCGCTATCATCTGAGCAGGATCTACTGCTCCACTACATGTGATTAGAATATTCTTTCTTTTACAGCCATTATTACATTGATTACAGTGAACACTATTGTTTGACATTTTTATCTTCTATATATCCAACCATACATTGAGGGACCAGCCCCCAGGTCTACATTAGTGGGGATTGTACCACTGCATGTTGTTAAACTCAGAGATGGTCCTGCTCAATGAGCATGTAATCCCTCTGTTCCTGTGCGTCCAACTTGACTGGTTACAAATCATAGGCGTGCGCACGGGGTGTGCCGGGTGTGCCTGGGCACACCCTAATCCTGCGGCACGCCTATGTATATTGAGACCGGCAGGGGAGATCTCAGGATCCCCCCTGTTGGCTCATGCACAGCCGGCGCTATCCGAGCGCCGGCTCTGCTCTCAGCCTTCCTCCCCACTGACCCACATGCAGGGAGGGAGGCAGGAGAGGACCCGGCGGAGCTATTGCCGGCAGCTCCGCCGGGTTCCTCTCGCGAGATCTGAGCGTTGCCGCTCTCCACTGGACCAGAGTTCACTCTCCACTGGACCACCAGGGAAGGAATCAGCAGCAACAGGATCCCCCCTCCCTACAAAAGGTAAGAAGGGAGGGGAGATAGCAAGTAATGTACCCCCACCTCCACCCCCACAATCACCCACACACATACAGCACACACACACATACAAGACCCACAGACATACACAGCACCCACAGACATACAGCACCCACACACATACAGCACCCACAGACATACACAGCACCCACACACATACATCACCCACACACATACAGCACCCACAGACATACACAGCACCCACACACATACAGCACCCACACACACACAGCACAGCACAGTGTGTGTATGTGTGTGTGTATATATATGTATATATATATATATATACACATATACATACATACATACATACATATATATATGCGGCTTGTGCTTTAGGGTGCACACCCTAATGCAATAGGCTGCGCACGCCTATGTTACAAATACGTGTCTGTTAGTCCACCCATTGTACAGCGCTATGGAATTTCATTGTCGCTTTATAAATAATAATAATAATAATAATTGATGGGTGGAGGTGGGCACTATGTAACTGTATATTAATATTATACAGTCATGCAATAAATAGTGCATGCAATTCCCTCCAAAATATGAGATATTCTGCACTGTACAATGTTCTACCACCAACACATGTGCAACATGCTCACCCCAAATTTTTTCAATTTTTCTATTAGCTCTGTTGAGATAAAACATTGCACATATGCACACTTATAAAAAAAAAATGCATACATTCATCTATTAGAAGTGATTCTCCTGTGGATTTAGAAAAGAAAATTTGCTGAAACTTCTAGTAGGGCGTTTTTTTTTATTAGAAGTTGAGTATATGGACCTGCTGAAAAACATCAAAATACTTTCAATAACATGTAAAATATTCCTAACTCTATCATTTCAGCGATTATCGTTTTCATTTTAAAGGATGTATGTTTTTAAATAAATGTAACATAATACTTAAAGTGATGTCATTGCGGAGTGTTTCTTTAAAGGGACACTCCAGGCACCCAGACCACTTCTGCCCATTGGAGTGGTCTGGTTGCCAACTCCCAGTACCCTTAATTCTGCAACTGTAATTATTGCAGTTTTAATAAAGGGGTGAATAGAAAGTCACTAGAGGGCACTTCCTGGTCCATAGCACAGGTTTTCTGTGCTATAGTGTTGCTGGACATCCTCACGCTGTGTGAGGACCTCCCGCATCGCTAAAATCCCCATAGGAAAGCATTGAAAAGTATTTTCAATGCTTTCCTATCGAGAGGTCTAATGCGCGTACGTGGCATTGCCGCCCATGCGCATTAGGTCTCCCCAGCCAGCGGGCGGGATCAGTCAGAAGGGGAGGAGCGGTTTTCACCCCTTCAGCAACCGGGGGTGGGAGGGAGAGGGGATCTGCAGTGCCAGGAAAACGGATTGTTTTCCTGGCACTGGAGAGTCCCTTTAAATGTAATTGAATGTATGAAAGATAATGGGACAATACCTCCTTAATCTGCAATTCATGTTAAGGAAATAAATCATTTGAAGTGTGGGTGGCATTTATTTCTTTGTTTGGTGGGAGGTGGATTCAGACAAGTGTCTCTATATTGTATAGACTTACCACTGATTAAAGCCACAGTCTGTTTCTATGAGAATGACATTGAGAATTAGAGATAGTGTGTTTCTCTATAAGTATAGCAGTCGAGAGAGCATGTGGCCTTAATCCGCGGTGCCAAGTTTCTCATCTCCTTGGATGAACTACTAGTGTTTGATTGTTATCTCTTTAATGCAGGAAAGGACTGGTATTTGGGCGTTTTGTGTAAATACTTTGGCTTAACATTTATCAACACACAGTAGAGCTTAGCACACTAAACTCCTACTCAAGCTCGGTATCCTCTCATAAATTTAGCACAATGAGGTCTGTGCATTAAGGTATAAAACATGCTATTACAAAGCAGAAAAATCTGTATCGCACTATATGTATCTATTAGAAGAATTCTTCGTCATTGCTAGCTGCCTAATTGTTAACAGCATAGTTTGTTTTTATGCCAAATTGTTCGGCAGCAGAGTTGCTAAATTCAATAAACATTTAAAGATGCACCTTTTATTTTTATATAATGCTGACTCACCAATACGTAATAATCATATGTAATAAGGATTTTTTTTTGATATGTCATAATAATATCCTCTTATTTATAAAGCTAATGAGCATTTATGGCCTATAAGTAAATAAAGATTATTATTATTATTATTATTATTATTATTATTACAATATATAGCGCCAACTTATTTAACACAAATACAAAACAAATCACATAGATTAGAAAAGGTACAAAATAACAATGGCAGTCAGGCGCCAGTGACCGCAGTGTGGCCATTACTCAAACAGTGCTGACCTACCTTCTGGCCGGTGCCTGGCTGCACTTGATCCCCATACCACTAGGTAGCGCGCAGCTGCAGCTTCTGTGTGCTCCCGCCCCCTATCCTGTGCGTGGGGGAGATGTGAGAGGGAGGTATTAAGAAAGGAAGTGGGCAGGGGGGCAGATAGTATCTGTCCCAGTAAGCATTTCACTGGGTGCACTTTTTACTTGCTCCTGCCCCCTGCCCTGTACTTGGGGACAAGTGGGTGGGAGCTTAGCAAGAAGTGGGGCTGATACAGGGAGTGACGGGATGCGAGGCAGTCAGACATAGTCAAGGTGCCTAAAAACATCAACAGCCAACTGATATATGAAATAAAGGTAAGTGTGTGTTTCAGATAAAGTGTCAGTCTGCATGGGTCAGTGTGTGTTTGTGTAAGTCAGTTTGCATGAGTCAGTGTGTGTGTCTGCATGTGTCTGTTTTTTTGTCTGCATTGGACAGTGTGTGTGTCTACAGGGGTCAGTGTGTATGTGTCTGCATAGGTCAATTTTTTTGTCTGCATGGGTCAGTGTGTGTCATCAGTGTATGTGTGTATGTATGTATGTGTATGTATGTATGTGTTAGTGATGGCATGTGTGCATAAAGGACAGTTTTATTAAAAAAAATCTATACTTTTAAAGGAACACTATAGTGTTAGGAATATAAACCTCCATTCTGAATACTATAGGGTTTCAGTACCTACATAGATTCAAGCCCATCACCAGAAAAATGGTTTTAAAAGATAAATGAAAAATTTTTTTTTTTTTTCAAAGTTGGTTTTAGTTACGTTTTTCATGCACTAAGACTCTCTCTGCAATGCTCTTCTCCCTACCTCCCGCAATGTCATAGATGGGGCAAAGCAGGTCCAGTCCAATCTAATGTGGAGTGACTGGAGCGGCAAAATCTTTTTTGTCTACTGCGGCAAAAACCCTTTCACTGGACCTGGTAGTAAGAGCTAATATAAGAATCTGGCAGTAAAGAGACCTCCTATTTCTTGGCGTGGGTAATAATCGGAATATTTAAAAATGAAAAAACAAATTGTTTGCATTACAAAAATACACCAGGACCTATAGAAGCTTCAGAAGTACCAAAATCTTGTCAAAATCCATATATCAAAGTGAAACAGAAGAAAAAAATATCTTAACTTTAACTATGAAAACCCAAAATATTGTAAGATACATAACATTTCAAATCATATGTTATTTTATATACACTGATCAGCCACAACAATAAAATCACTGAAATGTGAAGTGAATAACATTGATTATATCATTACAAGGGCACCTGTTAAGGGGTGTGCTATGTAAGAAAGCAAGTGAACAGTCAGTTCTTGAATTTAATGTGTTGGAAGAAGGAAAAATGGGCAAAAGAAAATAACTGTGTCGTTGACAAGGGCCAAATAGTGATGACTGGATGACTGGGTCCAAGCATATCCAAAACGACAAGACTTGTGGGGTGTTCCCGATATACCTACTAACTTCTTTATCCGAAGAGAGATCTGACTGCCATTCTGGGGTCAAGAAGGAATTTTCCTAATTTGTTTCAAAATTGGAAAGTGCTTAAAATTTCTTTTTTTGGGGGGCTTCTTTTGGGTCCACATCAAAAACATATGTGAGAAAGGCTAAATTTGATGGATGCATGTCTTTTTTTGAGCTAGGTAACTATGTAACTCTGGAGGGTCTACCCTTGTCTTATAGCAGGAGGCTCACTGTGTGCTAGGGCCCATTCCTGGAGAAAGAGCGTGGTGTCATTACATTCTTCTCCATATTGCCATCATAGTGGATATAAGAAAGGTGCACTGGAGCAGGACCAGCAATTCCACAATGCTCAGGCAAACAGAAGAGTTGTCTGCAGGCACTAAGGGTGTTCAAACCAAGGGCAGATTTATTAGGTAAAACAAATGTGACAGAGTAGCAACTTTTCAAACTGCTACAAGGTCAAGCATTTGTTATCCATTATAGGGATATAGTCGGGTGTTGACCCAACAGTCCCATGTTCTTGCTTGGAGGTAACCAGAGGAGAACAGTTAGAGGGACTTTCGAGAAGCTGGCCTCAATGTTAATCCATCGTTTGTTAGGTGGCAAGTGGGTCCACTCAATTATCTTATGCAGATGTACCACTTGGTGGTATTTAGCCAAGTCCGGCATCCCCAATCTGCTTTGTTGTTTAGGTTTGGTCAGAATCGCGAAATTTAGTCTCTCCTTCCGGCTGTGCCGTCATTGAAAACTTAGCATATTTGCGAGAAGAACAACCTGGGGGATATGGACCAGCAACTTTTGTAGGAGATACTAAAATCTTAGCAGAACATTTATCTTATGAACATCTATGCTACCAGTTCCAGAGGCTACTGCAGCCCTTTCCATACTTTTTGTTAATGCATTAGTTCCACTTCTGCATTAACAAAATCTATTTTATCCATATTTTAAATCCATTAATTGGATTTTGATATCAGAAAATCTGCTCAGCCGAAGAATGGCCAGAAAATCAGCATTAAATTGATATTGCTAGTTTGAAGGATGCCTGCAGCCTAATTGCACTATAACCACTACATTGGTGTATATTTGGTATGCTGCCTAGAATTAATCTGTAAAATGTCTTGTTGCATTTATAGTTGGGTTTGTTCACTGTGTCCTTGTGACACTGTTTCTGTAATGTTGATCATTTACAAAAATCCATATTGTTCCCGAAAGGACACATATTTATTGATATTTCTAACAGCTTGCAAGGCAGGACATCTTTGAAGACAAACATTTTAACACCATTAAAAATTCACAACAACTACACCTTTGTGATCAATAGCTATTTCTATTTCAATATTTCAGATCTATGATAAACCTGTTCCTTGGGACAAAACAAAATGTTATTCATTATGTTGAATCTCTGCCATGGAGCTCTGTGGGTCAATATTTTCTAAGGGCATATATTAGTGTCATCTTAAAGGTTTCCAGGTGTGTAAAGAAATAATATCACGAAGAAGAAATGCATTTTGTGAGCAATGCATTTTTATACATCACATGGAATGTGATGTACAAACATAATATATTTTGAATTAACACAGACCAATTCGACTATTATGTATTCACCAAGAGCTCAAATACGATTTCATATCATCATTCACGGACTAGGGCAATATAGTGTTTTGTATTTTGTTTCAAATGTGCTGTAATTCTTTTGTAGATCCGAGAGTTATGATTCATTTATAGCGGAGTGACAGCATAATGCCTAGGTGTCAAAATGTATTAATGCTGTTCAGTATCTTCTGTCTATTTTTAGAAACAATTGAGAGTTAACTGATGGTGAAAAATATACAGTCATGTGTGTTTACTTCACCTTTGCAAAGAATCTGATATAGAACCAATTAATTTGTTATTCCTGTCATAACAGGTACGCTACGCTTTAAAATGCCATCTCTGTGTGTATATGTCTTTATTTTTGCTTGACTCTTTTGATTATTTGAAACATACTATAACACTCCCTTTAAAATTGTTTGTTTGGGAATTAGTTATTATACCATAAAATAAATACACGTAATACTTGTGTTGTAATAAAATGAATTGTCTGAGACTGATTGTAATAATTTACTGCAGAAGTATAAAAGGATGCTATCCAATCCGGGTAGAACATGTTTTAAATATACATCACAGAATTCAGCCATATGGAATAATTGTATATATATATATATATATAACATAGTGTTCTGTAACATTGAAAATTTGCATTTAACACGAAAATGTAATCTAACACGAGTGAGCATAGTTTAATAAAACATCATCGTTCATAAGCCATATGAAAATTTCTATTTTTATTGCATGCATTAACATAGACAAATTTGTAATTAATTTTGCAGTTTGCAAGTTGTCTTTTTAAATTAACATTAGTTTCAACATAGCCTCCATTTCTTGTTCGATTTAGCCTAAATTTGTTTCTTGTTATTTACATACGTGTTACTTATTTACCCCTTTGTACAGAACTGTGGAATATGTCGGCACTTTACAATACTAATTAAAATAATAAATGTGATATATTAACATAATATATCATTTTAATAACACAGTAGATTTAAGTGAAAGAAGACAAATATTTGCGACAGGAGCAAAGTGTACTTAGGAAAGTGGATTATCTTTCGTGTCATTATTTTTGGGATATATATATTGCCTATTTCTTACCCCTCCCCAGCTCCCTCCAGCTCAGGATATTACGTTGATGTTTGGAACCTTTGGCTCTTTTCAATCCACTTCGATTCTCTGGTTTTCAGTCCGATTTTGAATATTTGGATTCCAATTTGTAGATCTGGACATTTGGATTCTGAAACCCCATATTTGGTGATTTGTTTATTCATCCAAATATCAAATACATGAATCAGCATTGGAACATTTTAGTTCAATTCATTCTTTTGTTACATCAAGTGGGAAGGTGAGGGGAAGATCTGGTTCAAAGCAGCGAATCAGCTCCTTACGTTTTACAAGATATGTGCTGAGGTCTGTCCTATCCATTTGGCCATGTTTCCGACAAGTGTACATTAACTCTGACTGATGCCAAGGTAACTGCGTAAATGTGTACCCTTTCCTTGAGGTTTGGCCAATCTGAAAAAGTTGAATAGTGTAAAGAATTAGTAAATATCAATGTAGGGTCTTTGTTTAAGTTACAATTGACTGAACTATTGAAGAAGCCACTTCCAGTGTGGAAATTCATACTGACAGTTATGCCTTGTGAGAGGGTAAGGTTCTAAGTTATTTCCTTTCTGTTTGTTCTCTTGTGCTCTATTTAACTTTGTTTTTAAATACCTAGGATCTCTATATGGTAAATGGGCAGTTAGTACAGATGTGGACTTAAAGCTCATTGTGCCAGCAAGGGTATCATCCCAAGCCAGACTGGGAGAAAAATCTTGGCCCGGGATTTTAAAATCAGAGTGGCCACAGGGATTTAGGTGGTTGTGTCATCACTAACGACAAGCACACATTTGATGCTACTCTAGAGCAGTCAATGCACAAAGCCCAGCTAAAGAACTGTCAGGTGGGAAAATGCCCTGTGATTGCTTTTCACTGCGCAAACTAATTTAATGACAGTTTGCAGTGACTTGTTTCTGGTGTGTCTACAAAAGGGCTACCACAGGTCAAAAAGGCCAGGTAAGGATACTGTGCATGCTTGTGAGTGTGTGTGTAGAATAAGCTGTTTGTGT
This sequence comes from Pelobates fuscus, assembly GCF_036172605.1. NCBI lineage: Eukaryota > Metazoa > Chordata > Amphibia > Anura > Pelobatidae > Pelobates > Pelobates fuscus. The sequence goes on from NC_086324.1 coordinate 43,852,650, forward strand.
TGTGTTGTGTAAATAGATCTGTTTCTGTTGTGTTTATGGTGTAGAATGTGTGACTAGGGGTTTTAGAGTGTGTATCTAGAGAGAGAGTGTGTATATGTGTGTTTGTATAGTAGCAGTAGTGTGTGTACAAGACATGCAGTCTGCGAGGACTCACCAAAGGGCAAGTTGTTTGAGTTGTCTGTTTTCAATGTTTTCCTGTTCACTGTTTTAGTTATGACAGGTAAAATCTCCCTAGCCAATGGTACGTTCTAAAATCCCTTTAGAAATTCCCTGTTTCCAATCTCCTATCCCGATAATTGTGACACATTAAACCTAGTTAAAATTGTCTAGGAACGTCATCTTCACTGTCATATCAGACTTGTGTAGATATTCTGTATTTATGGTAGGTAAAACACAGTCTTCGTGTAATTTGATGTTGTAATGCTGGTCATAGTATATCACCAGCCACCAGACAGAGCAGAAATGTAAACTGCCCATTAATTTCCTTTAACAATTCCAATTTGCTACCTGCTCTCCTATGGTGCTGCTTGGTGCTCACCCTCAACTTAGCAAGGAGATAGGTACAGTCACATAATTATCTCATGTTTATCCCAACACTACATACATGGACAACCTCACCGTTAAAATATACTCACCTATACAAACACTCAATGACACACACATACTAGTAGCGATAATATATATACACTACAAGTTGTGCATGCTTTTATTTATTAAAAAATAAATGAATATACCTTGCCAGAAATTATATATTTGATTTGGCTTTCAGTGCTATTCAAGTTTCCATGGGATATGGATGTTATAATTATCCAAGTCAATGCTACTCATTGTATTGACTTCAGAAAGATGAAAGGCTTAGCTGAGCCTGCGGGGGATTGAGCAGAAACTGGTGGGACTGCAATTACTGAGTTATCTCACCAGGTCTGCCATCGTTAAGCCTATGATTAAGTATAGTATGAAATCCATAAGACTTGAATTGGTGTTCAAGGATGGCTATTTTCAGCAATGTTTAAGCTATATTAAATGTTCTTCAATAGAGCATGTTTTTTATTTTTTTATATATATTAGTTATTCAGATCCTACAAATAAATCACTTACATTGGCTTTATTACACTACGTATTCCGGACCACGTATGATTTATTTTTTCGTGTTTTTTGGATAGTCACATTGATCCCTTCTTCTTCACTTGGAACCCAGTACCGTGTTCTGCAGCCCTGTCACATTATATGAGACTAGATGGCCTTACTCCCTCCATGCTTGTTGGGAAAAGATGAGACTGAAAGTATACATTCCCATTTGGAACCAAGTTTGTACGTTAGATTTGTTTTCTTTAACAATACTCTTTTTCCATTTGTCATATTTATTTTGTAGACAGCATAGCAACGAAACTGAATACAATTCAAAAATACCATCAGCAAACCACTTAGTCAGCTGGACCCTCAAAAACATGTTTTCAGTGCCTTTTATCCTTTTTTAGCTCCTGAAAATGCTTGAAGAATTACACTTTAATGCTAACCAGTCTTCTGCGGCATACAATCTAAAAGGCTCACAAACAAGCTACAAGGATTTTTTGTGTGCGCAGTTATGGTCTATCATTATTAAATGTCTCTTGCTGGTCGGAAGAGGTGCTTCATCACAAACAGCCATTCATCAGCACTTGCCAAGCCAGCTCACATATGACCTCTGCAGCAATAATGTTGCATCAAGTAGGCCAACTATCCAGTTTAGCTGCAGAGCAGGGAGCATGAGATGACTTGAAGATTAAGTGCACTGCTTCATGTTTTCATTCCCAAGAGCTATGCGGGCTGATGTTGTATTGATTGGTAAAGTTTACCAGTAAGTATCACAAACAACAATAGCCAGGTCAACGATCGGTGATGCCTGCATATGAATTCCCTTGCGGTCCTTTGGTACGCTGGGATAAGGCAGAGCTATCATGATGTCTGAGTGCAGGTTGAATAAGGTTTACAAGGAAATTGAGAGCATGAGAGCCTGCAGTCTGAAATGACATTTAAGCAAGCTACGTGTGGGAGTAGCACGAGAAGCAATGATACAATTAAACACTACCGAGAAAAATTGCTGCAAGAAGACATGTGTTCTGGCAAACTGCCTGTTACAAAATGATTAATTACTGAACCTTCTCTGCCCAATATTCAAATATTCACCAGTAGATGCGCTGAATAAGGAGATAATGATAAAATATATACAGGACTGATGCAGAATGAGTTTCGGTGGTGTAGATACGAGAGATGCCACAGCCTTGCGATCAGATTAGAACATCAGTGGCACCTGTCGTGTACAATCTTAATTAGCCTTCAGGCCTGGGCAGTTTCCTTTAGCCGTATTCCTAATTTACCTGTAGCTTACAACACACGTATGTTAAACATGTTATGTTTCAGTACATTGTTGAAGTTATTTACTCGTGTTCAATTCATCTGAGAAGCAAAAGGAATTAAAGCAGTGTAAGAAATTTGGATCATAGGAGACTAACGAGAGAGAGAGAGATAGAAGCTACCACTAAAGTTTGTTTTATAAACTCTCATTGGTTGAAATGTATGCAGATCCATGAAACATATTTCAGGTTGCCAAAACAATCAAATTAGTCTACATTAAAAAAAATCAAAAATATTAACAGGGCTTGTGGGAAGTACGTGATTATAACTTGTGACAAAATAGTGATTTTTTTTTCCGGGTGCCTGCTATGAATAATATAAGTTGGTGTCTTTTTAAGAGAATAACATTTGACCTATACATTTTATAAATTATGCTAACCAAACTGAAGGCGGATGTATAGATGGAAATGCATTAAACTGTAGTTTAAGGGGGGCGGGGCTTAGCGGCAATCCTGCACAGACGCCATTTCGGGAGCTCCGCAACTTCCACGGCGAAATCTGCCAAATATCCATACCCCTGAAAACCATCGACTCACCTGGAGCCGAGCAACGGTTGCATGAAGGGGTGAGGCAGACAATGATGCCGTTCTTTCAGCCGCCGGGCGCGAGTCAAAAATGCCACAAATGCATTTGCAGCCTGGTGGGACCAGGACTGGCTTACACCTGAGGACCGGGAGACGCAGCCCCAAGAGCTAGAGGCAATGGGAAAGAAGACCCCAAAACCCCAGGTACATCCACCAAGGAAAACACAAGACATAGGCACTCTGCTCCAACACCCACCCAAACACAGGGAGCAAGACCAGGCCGCAGCTGAGGCCTCTGACACCCAGGAAGCAGAGGGGATTATGGGAGACACCCCAGGGTCTCCCACAAACAGACTCCCAGCCCCATCTACCGCAGCAACAAAGCTGGACATTGACAACCTCTTTGTCAAAATTCAGCAGCTGTTTGCAGCAGACATGGCCGCGGTACGGGCGGAAGAGCAGGCGGTCACAACCCACGTCCAAAACTCTGAAACAGACATCACCGACCTACAACCTACAACGCAATCTGGCGGTGGTGGGAGACTCGGTCAGGAAACTGCAAACACTCCACTCCACCCTGATGCTGAAAGTGGAGGCCCTGGATGAAAGAACCCGCCAGAAGAACCTGAAGATAAGAGGGGTCCCAGATAACATGGGGGCAGAAGAACATCCCCACTATATCAGAAGGCTAGTACACCCACTGCTTCCAGCAAAACAAGCCAAACAATTTGTAACTGATGGTGCATACCGCATCCCCAAGTCCCCTAGGGCACCACCCAAGCCCCAAGGGACAAAATCCTGCGCTGCAGGACACGACAAGACAAACAAGTACTGATGAGTGCAGCCCAAGATAGAGCACCTCTGGACTTTGAATCGCAAAAAATATTGATTTTCCATGACCTGCATCGTTCCACCTTGATATGGAGGAAATCAATGAAACCCATAACACTACGACTTCAAGAGGCAGGAATGCCGTATAAATGGACTACTCCTGGCGGAAGCCACCACCTTACTGGCAGCGATAGGATTGGGCACTGGCCCGCGGGAGCAGGGGGCACAAGCCAGCACCTGGGACGTGGACAACATAACACCCTTTGCACCAAGACATGGACTAGATGCCATGACATGAAAGAACAAATTAACAGAAAAGGATCATCCCCCCACACCCCCCACACTATGCAACATATCTTTCCCACAAGTTACTCTACCCCGAAAAAGTCTGTGCTAAACTCTGACGAATGCAATCAAAGGCTCTCATCGATGGCCAGCCCATTACATACCCCCCTTTACCCCATAGGTTAGGGGTTCCGAACAACCTCCACAACTCAGGATTGAACCTAGCGGATTGACACACTGACCGGGAGCTGACCCTAATTGGCCATAGGCGAGGAACGAGAACACACCCTATAGACGCCTACCAGTCTCCCTTACTATCGACAAACTATAGCGACGGACTTAGCTATACGCACCCGAATATGACGAGACAGGCCCATTACATACGACCACAGGGCGCATAAAAGAAACCCAGTTTCCCTGACTACGAGTTATTGTTGCACGCTTGTTGTGAGAGGCATTGTGAGAGGCGTATTTGAACAAGCCCAATATAAAAAAACAAAAAACAGGTGTGCAAAATGTCTATAACACTACGAGAGAATTGTTACGGTAACGTATTATGTATGCACTTTTCTATGCTTTAATAGTTTCTCTGACATGTAACACCACCTGCAAAACTAAAGAATTATTTTTTTTTTTTACTGTATATTAATTTGCCTTACTTTAGCACTATGAAAATGTAATTGACATTCTACGTAAGACTACACACTTGATGATTCAGAGAAGCTGTCCCACCTCCAGGTAACATGAGACTATGCCACAACTGCTAACACACCAGGTATTGTTGGATGCCGATCATGTTATCTTGGGGCTGGGTGGCTGCATCAGCTGCTCTATGCATTTTAGAACTCCATGTTGGGTTTGGAGGACGATTAGAATTAGGCATGTATACTATACAATTGCTTATCTTTGATGATATTGATGTAGATATGATGTTGATGGAAGGAATAATATGTTAATGTGACACTTTTGCAATGTTGATAATAGCACATTGATGGAGTTATTTGGATATTTAATCCATTCATTCATTTATTATGTTATATGCTGTACAAAGAAAAATTTTGGGGGGGAAAATGAAAAATGTTGAAACCAAAATTTTTTTGAAACCACTCCTTAGGTGGCCACTGGAGAGGCTTCCTGGCTCAGGGCTGCACAGTAAGCAGCCCTGCTGTTCAGCATCCCCACGTTTTGCATGGAGATGCTAAATTTTCCTCATAGAGATGCATTGATTCAATGCATCTCTATGAGGAGGTCCTGATTGGCCAAAACGGCATTTGGCCCCGCCCCATGCCGATTTTAGCCAGCTTGGCTAATAATCAGCAATTTTGATGGTTTCACAAAGGGGGCGGAGCCGGCGCCAGCAGACCTGCAATCCAGTCAATAACATTTATCTGCAGTTTATCAACTCTTAATAAGAATGTTATCAGTTCAAATTGATTTAATTCCCACCGTTAACCCCTTAAGTCCGGCGGACGTATATTTACGTCCTTTTAAAAGCGGCTCTAAACGCCGCAGGACGTAAATATACGCCCGCCGTTTTTTTTTAACTTACCCGGTCGCCGGTGGTCCCACGCCGGCGATCGCGGTTGGGGGGACTCCCAGGGAGCCCCCCCGCGGCAGATCTGCCTCCTCCGGTCCCTCCCGTTCATGTGAGAGTGAGGTCCTTGCGAGGACCTCACAATCACATGGCCGGTATAGCTGGCTTCTGTATTGCCAGCAGGGGGACCAACTGTAATGACAGTTGGTCCCCCTGCTGGCTGAAAATAAAATAAAATAAAGTTAAAAGTGTAAAAAAAAAAATATATATATACTTAGATCATATATATATATTATATATATATGATCTAAGTATATATATACACATATACACACATACACATACACCGTCTAGGTGTATTTTAATATTAATATATATATATAATTATATATATATATATATTAATATCAAATTACACGTAGACTGATACTGATTAAATATATATATAATTATTGTTATATATATATTTATAAATAATATAAAAAATTAATATGTAAATACGTAAAAAAATTAAATAAAAAAAATAATTAAAAATAAAATATTAAAAAATATATAGATGTTTTATTTCGTTCTAACTGTATTGTGATATTAATATATATATTTATATCAAAATACACGTAGAACGAAATAATATATATATCTATATACATAAATATATACGTATATATCACTATATATATACCTATATATAAATAAAAATATTTTAAAAAACAATATATATATATATACGTATATATACACATATGTATATATATACATATATTAATTCTACACATATATTTATGTAATAATTTTACATAATTAGGTATCCTAATTAATTACAATTAGCGGGACCTGCCTGACAACCCATGCCGAAAGTATAAGGAATTTAATTTGCTAGCACTATATTTAACCCTATAACTTTCCAAGACACCATAAAACCTGTACATGGGGGGTACTGTTTTACTCGGGAGACTTCGCTGAACACAAATATTAGTGTTTCAAAACAGTAAAATGTATTACAACGATGATATCGCCAGTAAAAGTGAAGTTTTTTGCATTTTTCACGCACAAACAGCACTTACACGGACGATATTACTGCTGCAATACTTTTTACTGTTTTGAAACACAAATATTTGTGTTCAGCGAAGTCTCCCGAGTACAACAGTACCCCTCATGTACAGGTTTTATGGTGTTTTCAAAGATTACAGCGTCAAATATAAGGCTTGTGTTTCATTTTTTTCACATTAAAATTCGCCAGATTGCTTACGTTGCCTTTATGACCCTATGGTAGCCCAAGAATGAAGATTACCCCTATGATGACATACTATTTGCAATAGTAGACAACCCAAGGTATTGCAAATGGGGTATGTCCAGTATTTTTTAGTAGCCACTTAGTCACAAACACTGGCCAAAATTGGCTTTTTTGCATTTTTCACACACAAACAAATACTAACGCTAACTTTGGCCAGTGTTTGTGACCAAATGGCTACTAAAAAAGACTGGACATACCCCATTTGCAATACCTTGGGTCGTCTACTATTGCAAATGGTATGCCATTATGGGTGTAAATTTATTTCCTGGGCTACTATACAGTCTCAAAGGCAACGTAACCAATCTGACAAATTTCAATTTCAAATGTAACACGCTATATTTGACCCTGTAACTTCCCAAAACACCATTAAACATGTACATAGGGGGTAATGTTTTACACGTGAGACTTTGCTGAATACAAATATGTGTATTTTATTGCAGTTAAAGCAAACAGTATTATGACATTGACAGTTAAAATGTCATGTAGAACTAAAAAAATCAAAAAAAATCTTATTTTCTCCCATGTTTTTCATATTAAATTATGTTTCATAGCAAAATATTTGATATTAAATGAAAGCCCTGTTTCCCCTGAATAAAATGATATATAATAAGGGGGGGTGCATTTAATATGAAAGAGGTGAATTACGGTTTAACAGACATATAGCGCAAATGCCAGGTTTTGTTTACATTTTGTTTCGTTCACAACTTGTACATTTGGCTGCGGTGTTAAGGGGTTAATGGCCTATTGGGAGCAGATAAACATCATGTTGAATAATATTGATTTGTGAACTATCTCATTGAAATTGTACCAGGTTCCCCCTGTATGTTACTGGCGACTGGGCAGAAATAGCTGGCTAGTCGCCCAGTCCCTAGTCTTTTATTACCGTAAGCTCAATCCAGACACCATATCTAATGTAAATGTGTGAATAGAATATGCAATATTCTACAAGAAGCCACTGGCTGCTGGCTGTTTTATAAACATGCCCCTACTCATGACATGGCGAGTATAGGGAAAGTTTTAATCCTCGTTTGTACTATTAGGGGGGATCACAGTGACCCCTATAGGCTTTGCTTTTATTTCCTTTTTAATGACTAACTGGGTTAGTCATTAAAAAAGGCAAATAAATGTGTTTTTGAAGCTCATTTATCAGACAATATTTCTCAGGCACCCAACCCATTTATTAGGTTTGGCTGCTAGAATTTGGGCTAGCATTAAATCCAGTCAAAATTAAAAAAAAATACTGATAATTGAATAAAGGACATTATCGTTAACCCTGAACGCACTCTCTATAATCCCAGATTCAAACATGATACATTAGAAAGAGAAATCTGCAGATACATACATGCACATACAATTGTTAGATATGAATATATGTTTTTTCGATATTTTTTGCCTGCAATGTCCAGTTTACAAATTCATTAAAATTATTGTATCAACCTTTTTGTATAGCAGTATGGAGCAATGGGCACCTTAGAATTCTGTGTCTAAAGGTAGCAAACATGTAAATTCGGCCCTGCTGCCAGAGTTGTTATTTGACAAGAGGGAAATCTACTGAATATGTACCGGAATTTGTGCTAAAAATGTATCAAAAGACTGAGCTTTAAACTGCTTGTATCTTGCTTTTTACCATCATCTGACACTCTGACTAATGAGAAGAAACACTTTTTTTGTGTGTGATGAGCAATAGATGTCTATGACATGTCCAAGAAGATCTATGGAGGTGGTCTTGCAGGATTATCTTTAGACCACTTTGTGGTCTCATGTGCTAATCTATAGCAGTTTTCATCTACCAAGACTTAATCTAGAAAATTTGTTGTTGCTGAGGAGAAGAGCTGTAGGGAAGTTTAGAAGTGGATAAACCTCCACAAAAATCCATTACATGAAAATATATATTTTTTATTTTCTTTTTTATTGAGACATTATTAACCCCTTAGCGACCAGACCGTTTTTCAATTTTATCACATGACAGGAGGCTTCATATTTTGCATAACTCTTTTAACTGTAAAATCCAGCAGCACAGATCAAACAGAAACAACCAATCAGAAACAAGTATCCAACTCTATAAAGGACCCTGCCAGCCTGATCACTTCCTCTTTCTTTGCTGCTCCAGTCTGCACAGGTCAGAGCATTTTGCCTTGTGTTTCTCTTCATGGTTACATACCCGTTTTACTTTATGGATTTGAGTTTTATTTATATTGTATGAGAAGTTACATTGTTTTCTCCTTCCTCCCTTCTCCTCACCCCTCTCTTAGACTACTGATTTTCTAACCATATAATGTTCCTATACTGTAGTCTGTAACCTATCCCTCGGAGCTGTGTGTTGCCTGTTTCCCTTCTTATCTCGAGCACGCCGTGACCCAAAACTCACGCTCTTACTTTCACGGTCTGCACCTTGTCTCTGTGGGGATTTGGAGGGTGGCGGGGCCGACTGTTGCGTGCGTGCGGTGGCCATTTTAGATCTCGCGAATACCACAAGAATCACGGCGGCCATCTTGTTTTTATTATCTTGTTATTATTATCGTGATCTGGACACTGGGACTACTTACCTGCTGCACCATCTTACCTCAGAAGCTCCTGCAAGTGCTTCTACATACCTTCCAGGTACCTGTTTATGGATGAGAACTGTCATTTATGCTGCATTGCTTCATATGCCTGTTCTGATTACAGTGTGACATACCAATTACTGGGATACAATCTGATTACACTACTACTGGACCAAAAGTGTATTATACAGCTACTGTGCCAACTAATACGTTGCCATATGTGGGTGTCCTCTGTTTACATGGCACTCCACCTGGGGGAGCCCCCAGTTACCTAATCGGGTACGTAATATTATCAGTAATATCAGTACGATCGGGTAAGTAATATATTTGACGCGGACGTACCTAGTACGTCCGCGGTCCTTAAGGAGTTAAAGCACATGACATATTAAGTGGAGTCATAACAGATAGGAGTAAAATATATAGTTGTTCAAAGGGCCCATGCATATATTCATTTGAATTGACATGTAAAATTTAACCTACTGGTGGTATAAGAAAAAACCTACACGTATAGTGGAGCGCTAAAGTGCAGTAATAAATGGGGGTAACTTAACCCACGTATGTAAACAGATATTGCAGGGGATATATCCAATACATAAAACACAGAAAAAAAAACACTATATGGTAATTGCAATTATGGAGTATAATCTCTAAGTAGTCAAACCACTCACATGTAACAGAGCATATATAAATTGGCTCCGTAAAGATTGCAGTTATGCTTTTAGGGCAGCATCACATCTCTCCTTCAATAAGCGATATTCTCCCAAAAAAAGAAGAGAAAGAAGAACAGAGCCACCAATGAATAAAACCACCCATTTAAAATCGATAAAATATAAAGGTAGGTATTCAGCTCAACTTTTCCAGAGCCTAAGTCCCGGCTCCAAGGTATGTAGGTATAGTGTCACTATAAAGGAGGTGGCACTTTCCCCAATGAAGGTTCCTGAGGCTGCAGAGGACTCTTTAAAATACTACGGTAATTTATTAACAAAAATATTAAAACAAAAACAAAATAGTAAAATACTGTCAACATCTTTATAAAAAATTCCTTGTCAGCCAAGAAACGCTTTACTCTTCCTGAACTTCTTCAGTTAGCTGTAAATCAGTCTCATGGATTCTCCATATTTAACAGATCCATGGTCTATCCTCTTTGTCCTCATGTGACTGATAATTAACCAGTGGTGTTTGTTCCAAAGTTCTGGTCACCAATTAGGTTTATACATCTGTATTAGGTGTCTCCCATTGGGTAATACTCATTACCACCATACTTATCCTTAAAAGTCATTGGTTTGTGATGGCAGTTCATAAGTTACATCAAGTGTGTGCGTCATGGTTGGTGGAAGTGACGTTGCGGAATATACCGCTCGCCGCATCCGCCAACCAACCTGGGCGGCAACTGTCCACCGGAGAGCTCACCACACCCTCCAACAATTTCTAATGTGAGATTAGGGGAGGGCAGCGGCTCTGCATAAATAGTAAGGTAGCAATCATACTAAAAGCCATCTTATTTAGTTAATATCACTGTAACTTATTAATAAATGCTAGGGAAATGTATAAAAAAAAATGTATAAATATAATCCCCTTCTTCAAGATTGTTCTGTGAAGTGGAACCAGGGTTACAGATGGGCATTAATAACATTATGTTAAAAATGATATAAAATTGGTTTAAAAAAATTTATATTTGTATTATAGATGTTTAGCCAATTTTAAAACTTATGAATGACATATATCAAAAGGTTGAAGATCCATTTCATCTCATGTTGACCAAAATGTATCATATAATCACCCCTCTCCCCCTCCCTGCCAGTCCCCTATAACCCTCTGTATGCCCATCCCATGAATTTTAGGCCATTAAAACACAATAGAAACAGTAGTGGCCTAAAATTCATGGGTACATACAGAGGGCTGTATCCCTCTCTCTCTCTCATATATATATATATATATATATATATATATATATATATATATATATATATAAAAATATATACACATACATACACACGTGCACACACACACACACAAACATTTCTAATATTAAGTTACCAGATATGTAACAAAATTATTTAGTATACAATAAATCTTAAAGTGCTAACCTAAAACTACATAAAGCATTTGTTGTATTGTCATTAGGACATTGTGATATTGTAAGAGTAAGCTGCATTTCCTAAGAGGTCTCATATCATCATATAAATAAAAAGAACACAAGAAAGCATCAAGCAGTGTTGTAGTTAAAGCATTCTTGAAGAGGGGAAAAAGTTATAACATCATGGGTTTTAAGTTGACTGTACTGAAGGCAATATATTTTTTGTGAGTTATTTAATGAGCTATTTCTGTTCAATTTATACTGTAGAAAAGCAGGATCTAATACCAAAAGCCCCCTAGAGCCATTTATTTATCCACACAGAGACAGCCAGCTTCATTATACTCTAAAACTGAAATACGAAAGACACAAATGGTCACAGACTTGTTACAACCAATGAAATGAAAGATTATCATCTCTGAGAAGCAAAAATTAAATGTGTCGGCTACAGCTTTGAATCACGATAAGCTTCAGATGTTACATGACGTACGGGATAGCTTCAATTTGCTTGGGGCATTGTTAGCAAGCTATGCCTCGAGGGTAGGATCTTATAACTAGGCCTCCAGCAGATGTGTGTTCTGCAATACCGGAACATTAGCTATACAGAACACCCTGCCCATTACCCTGGTGGAATCGGAGCCAAACCTCTCCTGACACATAGTATGTATTAGGTCAGATGAGTTACATTAAGTGGCAAGTGATAAATTCAAGATGACAATTCAAACCAGCAGTGCCTCTTCTGGTAATTAATTCCAGCGGTGCCTCAGGCATTGCTTAGTTCATACAACTGGTGTGGCCAGTGCTGTGTGGTTAATGAGAAAACATTGTAGCAAGGATTAGGACTCTGTGCATTGTGGCTGCTGAGGTCGCTAGGATTAGAAAATATTAGCACAAACTCACTGTGGCCTAAAATATATATATATTATTTTAAATACTAAACCCAGGAAACTTGCTTCTTATTTCAGAAATATAAAAACAAATGAATATTTGATACAAATCTTTAATTAAAAAATGAAAATCATGGTACTATTATGCTGTATTTTTACAGTGGAAGAACACATTTGCACGTGAGAAATAGGAAAATGATGACTTAATAATGAAAATCATTTGAAGTGTATTATTAATGTCACTGAGATACTTTTTAAATGAGTTTTTTTTAAAGATGTGAATATAATTTTCTCAATTTACAAGTCGATGTTAAAATTGTTGCCCAAAAAAATATTAAGCTCTTAAGTCAGTTAAAAGATCCAAACTATTTACTAGCGTGTGTTGCGTTTTAACTTACAAACGTAAATCAGCACTTTTAATAGGAGCTATTTTCCTAGCACAAGTGCAGAGTTTATGTGACAATGAAGGGGAAAAAAATGGCAGAAGTTGCAATTGTAAGCAGTGATACTGCTTTGCTGCTTCTAGTCATAACACCACTAACAGGATAAAATTTATACATGACTGGGGTATGTAACACCAGCATGCAGGTCCTCCTTAAAAAATGTTAAATGATGCGTGAGTGGTATCAGACCATACTATTAACCAGGGGAGACCCAGATAATGGCACTCCCCATTTCTCCTGTGTGCTGGTAGAGGGTGATGGGAAGACTTAAAGGGACACTATAGTCACCAGAACAACTACAGTTTTATGTAGTTGTTCTGGCGAGTATAGTTGGTCCCTGCAAGCCTATTATTGTAAACACTGCCTTTTCAGAGAAAAGACAGTGTTTACATTACTGCCTAGAAACCCCTCTAGTGGCAGTCACTCAGATCACTAGAGGTGCTTCTGAAGTCAGTGCTGCACAATGTGCAGCACTGACATTCAGTGTCTCCATGCTCTGTCTGGAGGCGCTAAACATTCCCCATAGAGATGCATTGGTGTTTACCAACCTATAGTGTCAGGAATACACATAGTGTCCTTTAAGACACACAGTAAATGTAAATATACTTACTACTGAATAAAGGAATTCTTTTGGACAAATAGACCTGGTTTGTGCCAATTTCCTTTAAATTTTATTTACCATTTAAAAAATATATTTGATAATATATTTCCTTTGCTACTTGTTTTTTTACTACTAATCCGAGGTAGGGCTTATACCACCAGAGCTGATACCATCGAGCAGTAAGCCTGCCCTATGCTGTTACCCCAAGTAAATCCAAGGCGGGGACCATTTCACCAACACCCTCTCTGGCCCCGCCCCCCTTCTCAGGGGGCCCGCTGTGATTTAAAAATGCCCGGGCCAATTTTTTCCCTGGCCCTGCCAACAGGATCCTCCTGCCAACAATGATCTGTCACTATATGATCGATTGGACAGCATGTAGGACCTGCAGCATGAGAAGCAGATCTCTCACTTATGTTGCGGTCATACAGTACAGTGTGATGTGTACTGTATATGCTTAGAAAGAGTTAGGGCTATGGCTCCTGTTATGATTAGGTTTAGCCTTAGGTTAAAAGTTAATGTGCGTTTAGTGTTAGGGAGGGATAGGGTTTATGTAGGGGTAGGATTAATGTAGAGTTTTTGTTTGGTAAGAGTTAAAGCCAGGTTAGGGTTAATGCTGTGTTAGGGATAGTGTAGAGTTAGGAATAATGTAGGGTCAAGCTTAGGGGTAAGGTTACGGTTGGTGTAGGGGTAAGGTTGCTATAGGCTTATCTTTAATTATTAAAGCTTAATTTAAATCCTAGACATAGGAGGCATTTGAGGCATCAGGACTGACATGTAAATATATTTAGAGATAGTTTTCTTTGGTTGTGCTTGACATGTACAAATTTTTCTTTTTTCTCATCTTTAACATTTTCTTCATACTTAATGTTGTGTTAGGTATAGTATAGGTTAAATATTTTTAAAAAAGCTACATGCATACACACACACACACACACACACACAAACACACATAGTCACACACAATCACACCCACACAAATCATATACAGTCACACACATGCACTCAATCACACAAGGGAACTGAAAATTTGGAGAAACAGAAGGCAAGTTCAAAAAAGCATAAACTTTTCTATTTTGGCCAAAAATTTAATTATCTGGTAAATCTTTAACATTTCCTGGTACATTAAATATAATATTTAAAACTGGTAAATGTAAAGAAATGAGAACTGTACATTTGGAAAAAAATTGACAAACGGGCAAAAGTCTCTAATCTCCAGCTTTGCGGATTTGGGCTAAAATCTGGTCCATTATACATATTATTGAGTAAGCTACAAGAGTTTCCTGGAAGTACACTAGGGTTGACTGACTTTGCAATAAAGATCTTTGACAGACATGTATGAAATATCTTTTTTACAGATATACTCTTCCCCTAATATATTTTGAGGGTGGGTAGTAAGGCAGGGTACATCCTATGGCTGATTATTTATCTCTAATGATACAGTTATGCAGTTACATCTTCATTTTGGTTTTATTTTTTATTTTTTTTTGTTATTGAGTTCCGTTGAGCTAAGTCCCCAGTAAAACCCTAATGGTTTGATAAGTTTAATGCTGGTTTTGGTAATGACTTTAATTAAATCATTTTTCCAATGATAATGAAAGATTTGAGGTTAATGGGTAAGATTTCATCCGTGAGAAAAGCTTGTAAATATTTGCACCTGTCCACTGATGGAGTGGAGGAGTTGTTGGTTCAACTTGGGTGGCTGATTTTGATTGATGACATGAACGCCCTCCTTGATCGCAGCTTTCCATGTTTCTTTATCAGCATTTTCTTCTTCCAGTGATACTCTACTGTCTCGAGCAATCAGTCAGTGTTTCTGTTGGTGGAATTCTGTGTGTGTGTGTGTATGGGGGTGTTATCATATCAATGGTAAATACTATTATTAAAAGGAGATCTAAAGTTTCCAATATCTCTAGTTTTTTAGGTTCTTTAGTTGTAATATATTTTATGATGGTTCTTTTATTTGTCCATGTCCACTTGTCTTCTATTCCTTTAGAGATTATGAAGGCTAGTGAATCTTTTCTTGTAGACTGTCATAAATTAGATAACTGCATTGCAACTTTGGCTTGTTTAGAAGATCAAAATACCTCTCTTGAGTAGACCACAGTAATAATTAGTGCAAAGAAAAGAGCTGCTCTGCTTATTTGGCTCGCTTAAAATTTCATTCTATTCAGCGACACATCAACAGACCTTTGTGACATCATATCCCTGTGCTCTTACTCACTCGTGTGTGTACAACTGAACAGGAGAAACCATTGAACTGTCTCTGTCACAATATAATCTGATCACTCCCTATATCACACTCGAGGACTGACACTACAATTGAAAACCAGCATGTAAAGCAATCTAGAGGATAGCTGGCTGTGAAAAAAACAATTGGGAAATGAGGGACATGGTGAGAGAAAGGAATTCAAATGGGTGGTGGAGAAAACAATAAAAAAGAGAGTAAGAAATCAGTGCAGTAAAGATAGGGAGAACCATGGGAAATACTATCTTCATCTTTCATGTGATGAACAAGGAAGAGAGCACAGGAGAGAAGACTTGTGGTCAACAGTAGAGCGAGAACATTTTGAAACAGGATGTGATGGAATGGAGGAGAGGAAGGGATGGCATTAGCGGCTCTATAGATACGTTAAAGAATAAGAGAGCAGGTAAAATAGGTGTGGTAAGAAATGGGGATTGGGGCTATTGACTATTGTTATAGAGAGCAATGGAAGGTGAGTGATGTAAAAGATTTTAGGGATAGAAGAGAGAGGGGAGACAATAATGGAAGGGAGACTGAAATAATATGACAGAGGGAATGAGAAAGTAGCTTAAAATATAAGAGGAGTGCACAGAGTAGTTCCTGGGGACACAGATAAAAAAATTGTAAAAGGCCTAGGAATCGGAATTACCTTTTGTGTCACTTTACCCCACTCCCTCTAGCATGTAAGCTCATTGAGCAGGGCCCTCAATCCCTCTGTTCCTGTGTGTCCAACTTGCCTGGTTTACAACTACATGTTTGAGCGTCCACCCACTGTAAAGTGCTGCGGAATTTGTTGGCGCTATATAAATTATAACATAATAATAATAATAAAAGAAACCTTGAGGTAAGTGAACCCTTAGGTAGTGTGGGATTGAAGGTAAATTACCTGAGTGCTTGGGGTTAAAGACCTTGGCAATGATACAACTGAGAAAATTAAACATGGACTGAGGCAAAAGACCGGGGACGTGAGAGCTAGAGACCATTGTGACTAAATTGGCTGAGAGTCCATAGCACTTACAGCAGTAAACTTGGATATTAAGGTTAACATATATTGAGGGCAAAAGTCTGTGATTTTCGATAATGGGCTTCTGCAATGTAAGTAAGATTGTTTGGGACTGAATGATAGCATGAGACAGGTTATTGAAGGAACTGAAGGAACGTTGCCAGGTAAGTAACCAAATATCCAACACGTAACCAAACAGTAATGAAAATATAATGACCATCATGAAAACCGTTAAAATTAAAACACGAATAAGCCGTTATTACTGGTTTCCTTAAACTATCTTCTGTAAATATCCAGCAGAAGCATAATTTATGATCTGCTGTCATGAAGCCATTTAAGTATAAATGCTGTTAGTAGGCATGCAATTATAGTCATTTAAGAAGTAAAATTAACGGGCTGTTGTGTTATGTGTGTCTTCGTTTGTAAATTTGGGATGTCTTTTTATCTTTAAGGCAGCCGTTGATCTCTTGCATTCATTGAAAATGATGCCTCTGTTGCTACACAAACCCCTTAGATATTTTAAACTGTTGTCAGCATAATTATGGTTTAAGCAGATGCCGTCCAAAAACTTTGAAACTCTAAGAAACAATTTAGATAGTCTGTCTGTCAAACGCCTAAATGCTACATTCTGATACATTAAGCCAGAAGTTCTACACAGCAGTTAAATGAAGACCCTTAGGACACAATATATCTATATGGGTGCCATACATTTTTATTACAAAAAATATATTTGCAAGTATTTAGCTTAAAGGAATACTCCGGGCACCGTAACAACTTAATCAAAATTAAGTTGTTATGGTGCCAATAGGTCTCCATTCTCGAACGGTTTAAACCCAAAGGCTGCTTCCATCGACGGATCTCCAGTTTCACCAGCAGGGGAATGGGGAGCCACTGATTGTCTTAGAGCATCAGCTGCTCAAACCAATCAGCGATGCCCCTGCCTGGCAGGTCTTGAAATTCCTGAAAGTCAATTTCAGAAACCAGATGCCGCTGGGGGAATTAGAGATCCGGTGCTGAAAGCAACCTTTGGGGTTAAACAGTTCTCAAACGATTCAAGACTAGTTTAACCCCTTTGGGTAAGAAAGTGCACAGGGACCTCTTGGCACCATAACAACTTAATTTTATGAAGTAGTTATGGTGCCTGAAGTGTTCCTTTAACTGCTTTGTTAATTAAGATTTAATTTATGTAAGGGGTTCGGGGATTCATTTTGAATATAAAGTTTGCAAGTAAGAGTACAAGAAATGCTGTGCTAAATGCAATAATCTAAAATGTATTAAATTTGCAAAGTTTCAAATAGGATGAATTGGTTAATTATTTACTTACTAATTTATACATTTTTACTATTCATATTTCAGATTTGCTACAGTTCACTGAATAAACCCCTATGTGGGGCTGGGATAGGAGACGTGCCATCTTGGTCAATCGCTTACTCCCCTCCCAATAGATGCACAAGGTTATCTGTAGAATGTTTTCCAGAAGTGAAGTAAAGTCATAATGGGTAAAGCACAATATAGGACCCATACATTTCACAGCACAGATAAATTCCATGGAGGGGGGCATTGCTCCCCTTTTTCTGTATGATTCACATGTTCATGAACCAATTAGATATAGATTTTTCTTTAGACACAGAACATCAAGGCCTGGTAGCATATGTACACTGCTCTTGCTCATCTAAGGGATTCAAGACTGAAATTAGAAACAAAAACATTGATGTCTATAATTTGTTACATTTATTGCATCATGGAACATACCATTTTGTTCTTAATATAAATCTTGGTCATTAGTGTCCCTTATACCAATGTATATCGCTCTGCATTTTTGAATGTTTTTTTTTTTTTTTTTATAAAATATCAAATTAGTTTTTTGCAACCTTTATGAACCAAGTTTTAAAAATTAAGGGTTCGTTAAGCTATTTGCATGCCTTCAAATTTGGTTAACATTGGGGGAGAAAAATAGAAATATGCTTGGAGTTAATCCAATTTGCTACGTTTGGGTGTTAATTTGAAATGATCTATAGAGTTTAAAATGAGTACAAAACCTCAACATTGATTTCCTTGACATTATCATACCTACATAATAATACCGATTTTCAACAGTTCATGACCTTCCAATTAAAAGTGCTCATCCAGCTACCCTTTGCCCTCTGACCTCAGAGAAAGGTGGCAGAAGTTGACTCATGGCTGCTAAGTACCCTGAATCACAGCTGTTACATGCTTTTCAAGAGACGGCTGCTCTCAATAATCCGTTCTGTACCAAGAACCGTATAATCTTCAGGAGATAAAGGACTAAGCATTCAACCATTTTCCACCATTTCTATTTGATAACAGATTATATTAAGCATGATTACATCAATACAATTTACATTAAAATTATGTCTCGTTTACAATCACAGAAATTGCTGATTTGTTATAAATTGAATTGTAACTATTAGTATTTGTTTCCCAAACACCAACCCATTTCGCAGCAGAATATATTAGGGCGAAATAAATAAACCACACTTATATATACAGATAGAGTGGCAATGAAAAATCTAGAACGGTTGCTTTTAACTTTTAGCAGCTGCAAGAAGTTTTATTTAGTAATCTTTAGTGTTCTCATATGTCTTGTTTTGTCTAGAACGTGAGTAGACATTTTGTGTCTTTCTCTATGTGCAGACAGGCTAGCAAAGTAGACTAGCTGATATATAATTACCAAGTTCCAGTGTGAGATGGTAATGTTTGAATAGAAACTGCTTTTCAATAATTAGAACTGAAGTTTACAAGCTTATATATGAAAAATAAGACACAAAGTGAGAATCAAATACGCAAAAACAACTCCTACGCTCAAACTCCCACTACTCTTGGGCGACAGCAACGACCATAATACATATCAGCCCCAATACATAAAGTAAAAACCAAAGGAAAAAAAAGTTACATGGGCTCTTCCCAAATCACTATTATCATGAATGTACCCTACTTCAAGACTGTGCATAAAGTTGTTGTGGTGCTGAAAGGGTTAACGTTCACTATTTGTCTGCACTAGACCGGAAATAATGATGAAATCCCCCTTAACACCACCCACACCCACAAGCAAAATGATATAATTATTTCTATCTTAACGCTGCCACCACAAAGAAAATTTTTAAATGGGGTGCCTTCAGCCCGGTGGGTCTCTGGTAAGAAATATGATGACTCACTCAGAATTAGATTCTTCCCCCAAGCAAGTACAAACACATTTCACTATAAGTGACCACCTCCTTGTTTTCCAGACCAACATCAATCCAAATGCAAACAATTGGTTTTATCTCCTCTTATGTACTTGCCACACAAATAATAATTACATCTATGAATTTGTTACCATTTGTCTAATCAATAGATATGTCACACTCCTTACTTGTGACCCAATATAGCGGACATCACAATCCATTCCCCTATGGTTAAGTTATGGAAATCAAGATTGTGCTTGTCCCATTCTAATCTAGACATATGGCAAATTAGAGAGTTAGTTTATATTTAACCCAGACTTCCTTGCAGAGCCTTTGATTAATCAAAGGATCAATCCATATGGTAAACCATCTGACTTCTTTCACATTCCTATGCAATTTACATTACCCCTTCTGTCATCTGATCTCTACCAAGTAGTCAATTCATATATGCACTACACAGATTACATTAAATGGCAATATTCTATTGTGCGACAATGAATTATGCACCCTTGGCGTGACATCTACCGTGTTTCTCCGAAAATAAGACCGGGTCTTATATTAATTTTAATCACAAAAAACACACTAGGGCTTATTTTCAGGGTAGGGCTTAGAGCCAGTCTGTTAACCGGTGTCCGCGCTGTGTAACCCCCCCAGAGACCCTCACCTCCCCCTCCCTGTAATATTCTCCCCTCCCTCCCTCTCTGTAATACTCTCCCCCCTCCCTCCCTCCCTGTAATACCCCCCCTCCCTCCTTGTAATACTCCCCCCTCCCTCCCTGTAATACTCCCCACCCCCTCCCTGTAATACTCCCCCCTCCCTCCCTGTAATACTCCCCCCTCCCTCCCTGTAATACTCCCCCTCCCTCCCTGTAATATTCTCCCCCCTCCCTCCCTGTAATATTATCCCCCCTCCCTCCCTGTAATGCTCTCCCCCCTCCCTCCCTGTAATACTCCCCCCTCCCTCCCTGTAATACTCCCCCCTCCTTGTAATACTCCCCCCCTTGTAATACTCCCCCCTCCCTCCCTGTAATACTCCCCCCCAAACTGTAATACTCCCCCCTCCTTGTAATACACACCCCCTCCCTCCCTGTAATATTCTCCCCCCTCCCTGTAATATTCTCCCCCCTCCCTCCCTCCCTGTAATGCTCTCCCCCTCCCTCCCTGTAATGCTCTCCCCCCTCCCTCCCTGTAATACTCTCCCCCCCTCCCTGTAATACTCCCCCCCGTAATACTCCCCCCTCCTTGTAATACACACCCCCTCCCTCCCTGTAATATTCTCCCCCCTCCCTGTAATATTATCCCCCCTCCCTCCCTGTAATACTCTCCCCCCTCCCTCCCTCCCTGTAATACTCCCCCCTCCCTCCCTGTAATACTCCCCCCTCCTTGTAATACTCCCCATCCCCCTCCCTCCCTGTAATACTCCCCCCCTCCCTGTAATACTCCCCATCCCCCCTCCCTCCCTGTAATACTCCCCCCCCCCTCCATCTTCTCCTCACCTCCCCTGTATCGTGGCCGAGCTCCTCTCCGGTCTGCGACCCGGCCGGACTGACCTGGAAGTGCACACTCAGTGTGCACTTCCTGTCAGTCCGGGCAGGTCGTGGACCGGAGAGGAGCTCGGTGACGCTACAGGGAAGGGGAGGTGAGGCAGTGCGGCAGCCGTCTGAGCGCTCTCTATAGAGCGCTCAGGCGGCTGAGGCATTTAAAGGGCCGGCAGGTGCCGGCCCTGCCTAGGTCTTATTTTCGGGGTAGGGCTTATATTGCAGCCCACCCCGAAAATTCAGCTAGGGCTTATTTTCGGGGTAGGGCGTATTTTCGGGGAAACACGGTATGCATATTTAAACAAATGGAGGTTATTTAGTAGTCCAATGGCCATGAGAGGGGATGCCCACCCGCTACATCAAGGCAAATCTCTTAGGTGGGTCCTACACTGACTATTTACCTTGCTTCCTTGAGCTTATGGCAAAGATATCTCTAATGAGACACAGAGAGGTATTTTATATAAACCCCTACATGCTTATTAACCCTTTAGAGTGAACACACGGGGTGGGCGGCAGCATTGTAACATAGCTGTGTGATACAAAAGTAAATATACTGGCCCCTCTTGCCTCCAGTGAAAAAGGTAGTTTACTCACCTTTTTCTTCCTTGCCGTGCCGGTATCCACCGCCCATTCCATCTCCATGGCTGAGATGATCAATTTTGATAATCTCAGCCAATCCAACACTTTCCCGTAGGAAAGCATTGGGAGGCTATTGAGCATGAACGGCAAAAAGATCACTAAAATCATACATTTCAACCTTGGATCATTAGTAAAAGACTTTCCATCACTGTAGTCTAAAGAGAGATATTTCAGCTAGAGCAAAACAAGTGCCCACCCCATGTGTTCCCTAATAAGGGTTAACAAGCATGTAGGAGTTTATAAAAAATACCCCTTTCTGTCTCATTAGAGATATCGTTGCCAGAAGCTCAACGAAGCAATGTGAATAGTCAGTGTAGGACCCACCTAAGAGGTTTGCCTTGACGTGGCAGGTGGGCAGCAAAAAGATCGCTAAAATCATAGATTTCAACCTTGGATCATCAGTTAAAGAGCTTCCATCACTGTAGAGATATATTTCAGCTAGAACAAAACACTAAAAGCTGGGTAAACATACCACAGTTATAAGGTACCGTATATACTCGAGTATAAGTCGAGTTTTTCTGAACATTTTTTGTTCTGAAAACCCCCCACTCGACTTATACTCGAGTCAATGTCTGTATTATGGCAATTTACATTGCCATAATACAGACAAGGGGCTGTGTAGGAGGGGGGCTGGCAGGAAGCTCTTACTTACCTCTCCTGCAGCTCCTGTCAGCTCCCTTCTCCTCCGCGCTGGTCCGGTCAGCACCTCTGTCAGCTCCCAGTGTAAGTCTCGCGAGAGCCGCGGGGTCATAGCGCGGCCGCAAGACTTACACTGGGACTTGCAGAGGGAGCTGACAGGAGCTGCAGGAGAGGTAAGTCAACGCTCTCTGCCAGCCCCCCTCCACTGAACTGCCAATGCCACTGAACCACCAGGGAGTGAGAGCCCCCTCCCTGCCATGTATCAAGCAGGGAGGGGGGACGAAAAAAAATATAAATATAAATAATAATAAAATAATATTTAAAAAAATTATAATAAAATAAAAAATAATAATAATAAAAAAATATTAATAAAACAAAAAACAATTAATATTAAAATAATAATTAAAAAATAATAAAAATGCCCACCCCCACCATGGCTCTGCATCACACACACACACTGCATTCTTACACACACACTGCACTCATACACACACACTGCATTCATACACACACTGCACTCATACACACACTGCATTCATACACACACTGCATTCATACACACACACTGCACTCATACACACACTGCACTCATACACACACACTGCACTCATACACACACTGCACTCATACACACACTGCATTCATACACACACTGCATTCATACACACACACTGCACTCATACACACACTGCATTCATAAACATACTGCACTCACACACACACTGCACTCACACGCACACTGCACTCATACACACACTCTGCATTCATACACACACACACCGCATTCATACACACACACTGCATTCTCATACACACACTGCACTCATACACACAGACTGCATTCTTGACATACACACACTGTAAATAAATATTCAATTAATATAATTTTTTTAGGATCTAATTTTATTTAGTAATTTACCAGTAGCTGCTGCATTTCCCACCCTAGTCTTATAATCGAGTCAATAAGTTTTCCCTTTTTGTTTGGGTAAAATTAGGGGCCTCGGCTTATATTCGGGTCGGCTTATACTCGAGTATATACGGTAAATGTTTTCAGCAAAATTAGATAAAGATAAATATGTATACATTCCTGCAATAGGGCAAATGGATTGCTACAAACAATTCCCGCACCTCACCTTGTCTTTTACCTTTCAGGTATGAAGTTTGACCCATTCCTCTCCGGTATGGTATATCCAACAAGTGTACAACAAGACAAATACACTGCTAGTTAATATTTCTAAACTAGAAAAGTAAGATATTTTTTGTATGTGTGAATGGTACTCATTTGTGAACACCCAATATCCCTACATGGGTAGTTTAATTACAAAGAAACACATCACTAGAAAAATGAGTGGTGTTGTTTAATGAGAACCCACTTCACTTCAAAGATTTCGAACGGCAAAGACCCATTATAGTCATTATAAGTCATGTTATGATAAAAAAGGATGTTGTCTTTTTTATGATTTCCCAAGCTAGTTCCAACTTATTAAGCTATTTTAGTGTATATATACTACATGGAAACCAACTATAAAATGAATGACTCCTCTCTGTAGTGTAATTCTCAATACATTTGCTACCATTGATTTATTGATTTTGCATTTATTATATAGTGTGTGAATTTAACCAGGGCAATTTGCATAGCTTAACAGAAGGGCCATCGATGACTACATTCATTATACAATCATCAAAAGCCACTTTTAACAATATGATATAGAGAAATCAGAACAGATTAGCACTGACAACTGGGGAGAGGTCAGACAGAGGTTTGTATTCGGATGCACTGGTGAGAAGGGTTGATTAATAAGAGGTAGTAATGAGATAGGATGATTTGGGCGTAGAGGAACTGGTGGGATATGGGACAGATGGGGTCAGGAGATAGTGAGGTCATGTTAATTGGACACAGGGGGACTGGGAGGTAGAAATCAGATGTTAAGAGGAGTGTTACATTTTGGAAGGTTACTAACAGGTGTGTTTTCATTAGTCTCCTAAAAGTTAATGAGTTAGTCAAGAGTGAGTTAAGAGAGAAAGCAAGCAGAACCAAATGGGAGCCCAGATCAGAGGGGACAAGGTTGGAATCATGACGTTGAGGGAACAGAGAGATGTGCAGCAGAAGATAAGAGAAGAATTGTGCAAGCTATTCCCAATGTCTCTGCATATATACTATAAAAAATATTTTTCTTAAGCAGACTTGTCACATGATATATTCTCAAAGTGTACATAAAAATATGTTGTTTCATTTATTTAGTATTTACTGATTTTCTGTGTCATTACACCGTACTGAGAAAGAGAACGCAATTCTTCCCTGGAGTAAAGTTCAATATAAGATACCATCATTTTTCTGCTTACACAAAAGGGAATATAATCAGCTAAACACATTAAATAGGTGGCGAACAAGAAGATTTTATGTAAAATTAAATCTAGAAAACTAATATTTTTAACAAGTTACCCATTACCTTCAGTTTTTTCCCCATTACATTAATTAAAATTCTTCATTCACAATGGTCATTGTCTGTTGCTGGGATCTCTTGTCTTGATTTGATTGAATGAGCATCAGAAATTATTCCAATCTCTTAGGAAAAAACTTTGCAAATGAGGTAGACACAAAAATTTCCATATACTTTAATGGTGACGTCTGTAGATAAGTAATATGAGAAGTTTTTTCTTACAGCCTGGAATCACTTCTGATGCTAATTTAAACTAATTTAACCGAGGCCTCTGTGGCATTGGCCCACTTATATCTGTAGCGGAATGGATGCTCTAGCTACAATTTTATTCTCTTATGTTAGGCTGTCCGTACGGCTCTGTTCGTTTACCGAATCAACTCTGCGTGGTCCCCTTGTTCGCACCTTCCTAATCACGACCACCCCTGGCTGTTAACCACAAATTGGTTATTAGTTCAACTGCTTTCCCTGTGTGTCCCATTTTGACTCCCGAATGAGGGCAGCGGTACATGGTCATCGACAGTGTAGAACTAATTTCGGATACACGACCCCACTACCAACTGGTACCGCTGCCTATGCAACTTCCCGAACAGTTAGGAGAACGGCATTCGGGAGGCATAAACTACCGAACAGGGGGAGCATTCGTATACTAACAGCCAGGGTATAGATTCATCAGTGTTTGTGTGAGACGCCCTGAAAGATGATTGGTCGTTGCCTTGTTTTCTCTGGAACTGTTTTGGGGCATCACCTCATGGCCAACCAGTCAAAACTTAATTCGAATGGCGAATCCTGAACCACCGAAGAGATCTAAGTGATATTTTGGCAAAGTGTGCGCTCAAATCAAAGCTATTCGGTGATATGACTTTCGTTGGGTTCTGAAGTTATTAAAATTTATTTTTGGATGTTTTTAAATATTGTAGGTTTTTCTGTACCTGAGAGATAATTGAGTTATAGTTTTTTCTCACGCAATTTTATCTCAGGCACAGAGGATCTTGGGAAGAAAAGCCCTGTAATTCTGACTAAGAAACCCCATGCTAGGGGCAATGTATAAAAGCGGTGTGTGGCAGGAATAACACCAGTTGTACTCCCAGAACTGTGTGTCGTCCAGTTGCTGGGGAGAAGGTGGAATATCTACTTGGTGTTTTTTTGTTCCCGATTTTACTCTTGGGTGATAAAGCAGATAGGAATTCCCTGCTAGGACTAGGGCTGCACTACAATACCATCCTGTCTAATCTACTCCAGTGAACTTTTTCTTTTTCTATCAAATGCAAGCTTTTTCATGCCGTGTTCTGTTATGTTCAATCCATTCCACTCAAATAGTTTCCTAATGTCAAGACTTGGCCTGTCTAGTTCTCTCCTGTCATATTCAAGCACTCCAAAATATGACTAATGACATTTTCGTAGACAGAAGGAAGGGACTGCAGTCATCCATAGTTAGCCAAAGTTGGTTCAGACACAAACCCTCTCCAAAGTATCCATTAGTTTCCATAGAAGTTCCCAATGGCTTGCTTAGTGAAGCCTTTAATTAATCATAGAGTACCCAAGCAACGTTTCTGTCTTGCATTTTTATGACACTTCATCTGTTGAATCCTGTCCGTTCACGTTCAGGTACTGGTGTGTGAGCTAGTCTCCTGCCCAATCCTTCATACTGCTTGTGACCCTAAAATGTTATTCTTCTTCTACTTTGTCCAACAGATCATCAGTGGAAAACTGAGACAGCAAAATCCCCAGGCTTAACCTGCAGGTGATAATGTCTGCTGTAGGTCAACACACCTCTACAAAGATAATCCAACCCCAAATAGATTCACCAGGTCTTATTTACATCACCTCTATTTTATTTTATTTTTATTTCTAATTGATAGCATGCCTTATCTTCTACTTGATACCTACCCTATAGACCTCATTCTGCTAAACAGTTAATTGTTTTTGCTGATCTTGCAGAATCATAAAATGGGAAATACTGTTGAACATGAAAGCAACATCCTTATTACCTTGCTAAAGTATTTTGTGAATTCCCAGACTCCCAGACATGTTGGACTGACACTAATTTAATGGGTTTACAACTGAAGCCTCGGATGGTGAGAACTACGATCTCATCTTGACTTGCTGGCAATAGTTGCTTCACCGGGGATATCATGTACTGTAATACTAACGTAAATACTACTTTAAATCGGTAGTATTTCAAAGTTATGCACTCTCTAACAAACCTTAATAATAAAAAATACAACAATCTTTCATGACATAGTTAAGAGTCATCAAACAAGGGGGAATGCACCTGTAATCATATTCTGAGCTCCTCTTCTCTCCATAGACCTCATATAATAATCATTTAACATCCTTCACTGTAAATCTTTTACTTATAGCAAAGGAAACAGCGGATAAGAAGGTAACTTGGGAATGCTGAGGCATAAAGAGAGGAAAGAATGAATCATGATATAAAACAGATAGAAAGGTTTCAAAAAGGCTGCAGCAGCAGCAATAGTAACAAAATACGGATTTTAAAACTGAGCAGGGAGCTGTGTCATTATCGCAAGGTGGGAAACCGAGATATAGTGTAAAAAAAGAAGCCAAACATTAAAAAGTTAGTTTTATTTATATAGAAGTAATGATGATATCCACGTGAGCTCTTCACTTTTATAACCCCAGTGATGGCATTCATGAGTTTGTTGCGGGGTACAGTGTATGTTTACCTCCGTAGAAGAGTTTTCCTTATGTTAATCCTTATATGGAGGGATAAATCTCTTTACAATAAGCAGAGATTTGCACAGAAGAAACTGTATGTTTCCAAAAATTAAAGGAATACTCCTCACACCTAAAGCACCTTACCTTGCTGAAATGCTTTATGTGTGAAGAGTGTGTCCTCTTTATTCATTTGATAAAAAAATGCAGATTTCAATAGAAATTGGCACTGTATGAATTAACCTTGTCAACCTTGTAATCTTTCAAGTAAACAAAAGGTCCAGTTACTTCCTAGTTTGTTTAGCTCTTTGGAGCACCTGTTTTCCAAAGACTTCTCGATCAGATGCACTGATTGGGCAACCACAGAAATTCTGGGTTGGGGAAGAAGAGGAGGAATTGCAAGACAAATGCATAATTAAAAGCATTCTTGCTTTCATTTGGGGTATTTCCACTAAACGGTAGTTTTGTTTTTTGCTGTTTGTATTTGTGCAAAAATATTATCATAAACATCTATTTCTAAATGAATTAAGAACTAGAACAATTAATAATTTTGTCTGTATTAATTTTGAAATTATTATTTTTATTGTGCATTATTTAAACACCTATAAATTGTACAGTTCTGCATATGTTCTAATGTTTCGATGGGTATAATATTTACATAAACCAAATCAAAATCATTAGAGAAAACTTTGCATATAATACTTAGCAAGTTAACTCACAAGCCTACAATACAACGGATTTAATGGAATTTTAGGCAAAATGTAACTGAGAGCAATCTGATGTTGATGGCTAGAGGAAGGAGGATAAAGAACTTTTTGCAGGATGTGAATGAGAAATACCATCCCTGTGGTGGTCCCTAGAGCTTTCTTCCATTCACTAATGCTGCGATCCAGCGGTTTGTCTGCGGAGGAAAAGCTGTGTGGATCAAAGGATCCCAACTCATCCTGCCCAAGAATCATGGAGGGGTTGGACTCCCATCTGTCACCACCTATTACCAGGCTGCACACATGCTCAGGGAGGCAGATTGGTCTACGCATACAACCTCGAAACTCTGGGTGAATCTAGAATTGCAGCAGACGGGAGGTAAATTTCCATCCCTCATCTGGCATGGCAGCCCCTTGTATCATTCTATGCATATCGGGAACCGATGGTGGATGCCATCATATAAGTGTGGTGCACCCTGTGTTATTCATCCCAACTGAGCACGAACCCGAATCCCTTTACACCAATATTACAAAACCCAAACTTAGCAGATGGACTCACCCCAGCAGGTCTATGGACCTTCCAAATCTCTGACTGGGTGTATGTACAACAATGGTGCCCAGTTGACAAACTCAAGCCTTTACCCAGACTACATCCAGAGAGACTTCCTACCCAGCTCAACTGCTTACGCTATTACCAAGAGCAAACATACTTCAACAACATCCAGTGCAAATCCCTAATACACAGAGACTTAACACAATTTGAGGCAACCTGTTCCTCCAGGGAACACATATCCAGAGGGTCTCAGTTCTCCATGTGATGCTGTTGCGGAATGGGAAGAGAGTACCCCCTAGATTTATCGCTAAGTGGGAGGAAGAGACTGGAGAAATGCTCACAGAACAGGAATAGGACAAAATATATATTGTAACTCACAAGTGCTCCACATATCTTCCCAATTCACTTACACCACACTAAATCTACTGTAGAGACATATACAAAATCACTGACCAAACATCTACTAAACGCAGCTAAGTCCTTGATCCTCCCTATGTGGAAGCCAACTGGTGTGCCACCTTCCAGCAATGGATTGCTAGGGTAGAAGAGATCCATAACATGGAGTCCCTGATTTCTATGCTTCGGTACAATCCGGATAAATGCACATCGACATGGACGCTTTGGCTGAATCCAGAGTGGGCACCTAGATGCTGGTGACATACCTGGTTAGCCTACAGGCCCTATGGGGTCTGCTGTTACTATTTGGAGGCCCCATTAGAGGATATATCCACCCCCACACTCACCCCTCACAGGGCTCACAATACAGAATGCCAGAGTAAGGGGCCAGGCCGGAGAGAGAGAGAGACTGCATTTTCTTCCTACCTCTCCTTTTCTTATTCGCCACCTATTCTCTTCTTTACTCCTTTCACTCCCCCTTTGAAATTGGTGCCATATGCACATACGCACATGGTTTAAACCAAACAGAATTCGGCATATCTTAACCTATGTATAAACTTTTTTATACAATGTCACTAATAGCTGTATATGTGCATTGCCTTTGTCATTCTTTCTTTCTCTAAACACTGTGAAAATATAAAACTCAAAATAAAGATTGTAAAAACTTTTTTTTTTTAAAGATAAGCAAAATAAAAATATTTAGTAGTGAAAATGGGAGGATTTGTGACTATAGTTATTGGGAAGGGAGAAGGGGCACAGGACAGCATATGTGTTAAATTAACTTAAAAGCTATTATTGCATTTGATTTAACATCACCTACATTAAAAATCATTAATTGTCTGATATTTAGACTACTCCTACTACTTTAGAGGTTCTCGTACACTTTCACTAGATTTATTTTCATAATTATTAGTGTTTTCTATCATATATTTAATGTTCTGCTAGAGTTTGAGTAGAACAATGCTGATACAATGAACAATGTTCATAGAATACAATTCTAGTTAAACTTTAATCTGAATATACAAATAATTGGTAGCTACTAGTAAAGTCATGGTAGGTTCTCTAATGCCTATCTTAGACCTAGCTTTCCTCCCATGCAGAAGCTCTTATTGAATTAGCACTGTACACAAATAACGTTATAGGCCCTTGTACTGTGCAATGGGTGCGGTTGTGTTATAAGAGGTCCCTCTGTGCAAGGTAGAATACCTGATCAGTTTACTGAATGAAGAAATGCATTCCTCCAGCAGGTGAAGACCAGAGCAGGAGCAACAGGAAGGACAAGTATTTTTTTAATTCTTTAGCTAGTCTAAACCAAATCAACTTTGAGTATATACGAAATTGAGGTATGTGGCAAACTTTTTACATCCACACATATATATTTCAGAGAATGGGTCAAAATAAGCCAATTTTTTAAGTTTTGTATATTTGTTAAATTAATATCACCCATACCTAAAAGATATCACTGATTTATACAGCCTCATGTTATTGCTTTCAGAAAATACAGACACATTTATGTGGCACTGGATTCCCTGTTCCTGTTTCATTTGTGCTTTGGTAAAATAAAGTATCTTGGTATTTGGGTGACCACAGATACGCAAGACTTATGTCATTGCAACTTTCTACCCCTGCTGAAAACATTGCTGGCTGATTTGAAATGATGGGCTTACCCTCATATGTTGTGGCATGGCCGGGTAGCAGTAGTTAAAATGAATGTACTGCCAAGGGTTTTATACCTCCTCCAGGCTATTCCACTGGCCCTACTAGCAACCTTTTTCTCTTTTTTGAAGACAGCGGATATTGGATATGTTTGGTGGAGGAACGATCACGGTTGCGCCATGACCTGCTTTGCCTACCCAGACAAAGGATGGGGTTTGGCCTTATCCAGGGCCGGATTTACATAGGGGCTGATGGAGCTGCAGCTCCAGGCCCAGGCCCATGGAATAGGCCCATTTAAAAAAAAAAAAAAAATGGACAAAAAAAAAATTTGGAAACATTTTTTTTTTATTTTTTTACACACTACTCTTAGGTTTGCCACCTGACTGGTATTCTACTGGCACAGCCGGTATTTGAGGCTGCCTGGCCGTGCTGGTATTGCAGTAATACCAGCAATACGCAGGTAATTTTCTCAGAATAAATGGAAATTACTCTGCAATACCAGGAGAGAGAGGCAGGGATAGGAAGTTACAGAATATCCCTGCCTCTCTCTACTACTCACTGATCCGTGGGGGAGCAGCTACACAGCACAGAGAGTCCAGACAGCAGATCTACAGCTCAGGTAAGTGAGGGATGGGGGGAAAGGCAGCAGGGACACATGGGGACACAGACACTAGGGGACACATGGGGACACTGAGACACTAGGGGACACAGACACATGGGGACACTGAGACACTTGGGGACACTGGAAAACATGGGGACACTGAGACACTTGGGGACATATGGGGACACTGAGACACTAGGGACACAGACACTAGGGGACACTGAGACACTAGGGGACACTGAGACACTAGGACACATGAGGACACAGACACTAGGGGACACTGAGACACTAGGACACAGACACTGGGAGATCTGGGGACACTGTGACACTTGGGGACACTGAGACACATGGGGATGCTGAAACACATGGGGACGCTGTGAGACAGAGACATTGGGAGACACTGATACATTGGCACACGGAGACACTATGTTCCCATGTCCCCCAGCCAGTGTCCCTAGTGTCTCAGTGTCCCCAAATTTCCCAGTGTCTGTGTCCCATGTCTCTGTGTGCCTAGTGTCCCCATGTATCCCCAAGTGTCTCCCAGCCAGTGTCCCCTAGTCTCCCAGTGTCCCCTAGTCTCCCAGTGTCCCCTAGTCTCCCAGTGTCTGTGTCCCTAGTGTCTTAGTGTCCCCAAATGTGTCTGTGTCCCTAGTGTCTCAGTGTGCCTGGTGTCCCCATGTCTCCCAGTGTCCCTATATGTCCCAGTGTCCACATGTCTATGTCCACAACTGTCCCCAAGTGTCTGTCTCCCAGTGTCCCCTAGTCTCCCAGTGTCCATTAGTCTCCCAGTGTCCCCTAGTCTCCCAGTGTCTGTGTCCCTAGTGCCTTAGTGTCCCCAAATGTTTCAGTGTCTCCATGTCTCCCAGTGTCTGTTTCCCTAGTGTCTCAGTGTGCCTGGTGTCCCCATGTCTCCCAGTGTCCCTATATGTCCCAGTGTCCACATGTCTATGTCCACAACTGTCCCCAAGTGTCTGTCTCCCAGCCAGTGTCCCCTAGTCTCCCAGTGTCCCCTAGTATCCCAGTGTCTGCGTTCCCATGTCTCTGTGTCCCTTGTGTCTTAGTGTCCCCAAATGTTTCAGTGTCCCCATGTCTCCCAGTGTCTGTGTCCCTAGTGCCTCAGTGTCCCCATTTCTCCCAGTTTCCCTAAATGTCTCAGTGTCCCCGGGTCTCTCAGTGTCCCCAGTATCCTAGTGACATGGGGACACACTGAGACATTGGGACACTGGGAGAAATGGGGACACAGACACTGGGAGACTAGGGGACTGGGCAACATGGGGACACTGAAACTGTGATACATAGGGACACTGATGCCAGGCTGGCCTTCCAATTCTTTGGACAGACATGCCCCCTATTTGGGTATGTTCGCCCCTGTTGGCAGTTTTGGTCAGTGGCCCATTCTTTTACCCCACCCATTGACTTCCTGCTTCACTGGACACTGCTGTTAGGGGGTATGGATTTACTTGAAAGATGAAAGCATAAGTTAGATAACGAGATTAGCATAGAGTATGTGTTTACTTATAGCTGCATCCTTTGAGTTTCCCTCCAACACCAACTCCATCAGATACATGACTCTTGAGAGGTATGACTGTTTTAGTGTTTTTGGTTGATAAGATTCTGTAATTAGGCCCCATCATAATTGTCAGCACCAGGCCCACGGGGCTCTTAATCTGGCCCTGGCCTTATCCAATTTTAAAAAGTGTCATCAGGCCACTGATATGCAACAAATTTTCGATTGGCATTCATGCTCTCCACAAAAACAATGGGTAGCCCTGAACAAAGGGAGACTGGATTCCTCCCTGGAACTGACTATATGGTTGGGAGGCTCGGAGAACCTAGAACATGTGGATAGGACGGCACTGGTTTCACAAGTGCTCCACTCTTGGAGGGTGCTTCATGAACTACCATACATCTTGCCTACACTTAGCCCTCTTATTCTGGTGACAAACAACAGTAAGCTGGGTGGGGAGCTCCCATCGAAGGCTTGGTCATTCCTAAGGGTGAGTGATTATATTCCTAGTTATAGGGCGTAGCATGACGGGAAACTACGTGACTTTGATTTATTATTGGAGAGTAGACCACAAACACCCTTCAATTCTCTCCGTTATATACAACTGAAACATTACTATAGCACTCTCCCGCATAAGAAACAGTTGAGCCTACTTGGTTTGAGGATCTCTGCTTGTGGGGCTCTAAGCTTGAGAAAGCAGTCTTAACACTTTATCAATACCTATTGGTAAGAACTAAATTGGTAAACAACATAACAAGACTTTCTCAGTGACACAATGGGAAAAAGTACTGCTGTGGCAAAATAAGAGCTCCATGAGCTCCCAGTATCAGGAGATCCAAAACATTGACCCTACTTCATAGAATCTTTCCAACAGTTCCCCCCACATGCTGCAGATGTCTGGTTAATAGGGATACAATGTTACACATCTGGTGGGAATGCCAATTAATTGTCCCTTATTGGAAGATGATGAAAGACACAGTAACTGATATCCTAGGATATTCGGTTGAATGTTTAGCTGAGTTTGCATTACTACACATGTCATCCAAACCTATCTCAGTTTATATGAAATCTATTTTACGCCACTTACTTAATGCTTCTAAGGCCCTTGTCCCTGCCTTCTGTAAAAGGACTAAGGTCCCCACGAAGTAAGCTTGGCCGCCAGGGGTTGAGAATATACAGACAGCTGAGGCTCTCCATGCTTTTCTCACTGGGATGGGTTCCAGACATGCTGAGACTTGGCAACCATGGTTCGTGTATATGGCGGGTGACTTGTGAGGTGTGATTGTATTCCAAGTGGCAGGAAACCTGCGGAGGGGGTGCGGCCTCTCTGAGGGGGGATCAGTTACTACTTCCTATCTACCTGTCTCTTTACCTAGCTTATCTATGTCTACTGTCCTTTATAGCAGGTCTTATTTATAAGATACACGGCACCTTGTGCACAGACAGAATTAGTTTGGGATACCCCCGAATGATGGGTGAAGGTTAACATGATTATGATATCTGGAGGATGCTCCCCTTTTACTAAATGTTATGCCATTTGAAGATGGATCTGGGGGTACCCATCCCTTGTAACGCATGTGTTATAACTGAATGTTGTGATCTCAAATATACAGTTATGTGCTCTGTTTATTTCGTTATCTATGGAGAGGCCTGCATGCTCTCGCTTGTACTCTTTTATTTCTGTAAAATCTCTCAAAATAAAAACAGATTTAAATAAAAATGCTGATTTGGGAAAATAAAAACCTCTAACTCAGCTATAGCTACATGATTTGTGATATCAACCTGAAATTTGCAATTCTTTTTTTTTTTTGTTTTTTCTTTTTATCACAATTCTCTGTTTAGTGCATGAGCTCTAGAGTGTCCTTAATCTCACACGTCTGGGCCTGTTTATCTCATCAATTGCTATGCAAGAACAGTTGTAAGTGATAATGCAGACTTTAATGAGTGGATGATGGACCTGCCACATACTAGCTCTTGCTGTACATTGCTAACATTTCCCTGATGGTAAGTACAAAGATACCCATCTGGCAGTTATTACCATATCCTCGTCAATTCTGAACCAGCGTCAACATAATCCATACTTGCTGGAAGATGTCCAAGGGCAGGCAGAGAACAACAATCATATGACAGAATGACACATTTCAATGAGCACACATAAAGTATGCTTGGTTAAGCAATTCAGTAATGCAAATACAGAGATATTTCTGTGACTAGATAAAAAGGACAAACCCATTTTCTAGATATTCACATTCGTTGGTGTAGACTCCAAGTATTGCATGGGTCAAGGGATCGATGGAAGCATGAAACAAATACGTTGTTAGTTAGAAAGATTTTATTTTTTATTCACAACTTGCTCATTTCCAGATGATTTCTTGAATGTCATCTACATCCGAGCACGGGCACTGTCAGTGAAATGTGCGTGCATACAGTGACAAACAGAAATTATTAGCAATGTGACCTTGTATGGATGCTTGTATATGACAAAAAAAAAAGAACTGTGGGATTCTGCCTTCTCGTATATTCTTTCACATTCAACAATTTCTGCTTTTTTACAAATGTTGTTTGCAGTTCACTTGAATGCGCAGATGTTTAATCAAATGCATTTTGCATTTCATGCTATTGAATATACTATTTTTTTCATTACAGCCTTCCGTTATTTGGCTTTCTGGAAATTGCATGCGCAGGAAGAGGTTTGAAGGGAAAAAAAAGAAAACATTTCATTCATGTTCTATGGGGAAAATCTCCAGAAAAAGTGTATGAAAATAAATAATTTTAGAGTCAATACTGTGCTTATGGGGGCGGGGCCTGACAGCCAAGATGGCTGGTCGCATACTCATGGATCTCCCACAATGATGGCTAAAAGAGAGCTGCTACAGAGAGATCTAAAGCAACCAGCGGCAAACAGAGACCGGGTACGAGCAGAGCACGATAAAAGCAACCGATTGACACCAGCCCGGCACCTGAGCGCTGCAGGAAAACTTGCACTGGCCATGCGGCCTACAACAGAGCGAAGCCTGGAAACCGGGGGAGGCGGCCGATCTCCTGACCCGGGCCGAGCTCATACACGAAAGCACGCTTCAGCCCTGCAACCCCCCCCTCTGGACCGGTGGGGGATATCCCGGTCCTCGCTGGGACCCATCACCCCAGCACTTCTGCCTACCCAAGTGAAGAAGCCCGCACTCACACAGAGAAGTCGGGGCCCAACAAAGATGGCGACGCTACACACGAAGAAGCACTCGCCTTCCACGCCACCCACGGACACAATAGAATTCTTCCGCAAGCTCTGCACCTACCTGTGGGTAAAACTTAAAGCCAGAACGCAACCCTTCACACTGGCGGTGAAAGAGGCTGCAGCCTGGATCCGTCCGGCGACTCGCCGTAGCCTGCGGTGGAACATACCACGTGGCCCTAGCGGGACCACCCGACAGGAAAAGAGAAGAGGAGCAGTGTGGCGGAAAGCGACACAAGGCACCGTCCTCAAGCCCAAGCATGGAACCCGCCGGTGTACCCGACCCGCCCATCACCCAGCGGTCCCAGCAACAATCACCTCGCATGCCACAACCCAGCGCGAGGGGAACGGCGGAGCTATCAGCGACACCACTTGTGCCACAACAGGGCGAGGGTCCGACCAGCAGGGAACCTACCCACGGCCAGACGGGAGAACACCGAAGGGACGAGCGCCTCGACGCAACAGCACATCCATCACTCCGCCATGCGAGCGGGCTACCCCCGGGCGGGACCACCCAATGATGGACACATCGAAACACCCGGTGGGTATAGGCTGAACGGGGTAGGCTCACAGGCAACTGGCGCGGGACTCTGGCTCCTGCCTTATACACCCCACGGGACAAGGCCACCGCTGGAAATACCACACAGCCCAAACACTCGCATCATGGCATCTTGAACTGGGGACACCTAAACTCATATTGCACTGACTAGCCGTGCAGGTTATCTGTTATTAGTTATTAGATTGCAGCTAAGCTATTGTCTTATGCCTTATATGCCTTACAAACGTTAACTATGATTTCACTTCTGCTACGTACAATCTACACCGAGACATGCTAGGCTTAAATCTAATGTTCCTAACGGACACCGTTCCGCTCCTAGCAGTATTTCTCATGCTGTTGCCTACATAAGTTAAATATGAGGAGAAAAAGTTTTCTCTTATTACAAATGCTTAACTCTAATTGAGAAGTTAGAAACCAGTACTAGATGTTGAAACTGCATAGCCTGTAAACTGACGAGCACATAATAACCGCAGTAATTTAAACCTGTCTCTATACAAATGCGCACTGTCTAATCTTATATTATTTAGTTATACCTAATCTTGTCTCATTCCTCTCATGATAAGCAAATAGAAGGATCTCCTCGACAAAAACATAGCCTATCTAAACCTGTTGCGCAATGGTTTACTCTCTTGTCTTACTCAATATTAAGCCGACAGTATTATTGTTAAACTATGCTTAAATATCCTATAAAAATGTGCGAATTTTCATGCCAATACTTAATGTTATGTTATAATTGTAATACGCTGTTATGGCGCCTGATTTTATGCTGTACCTACCCGCACAACAAAAATAAAAAATTCAAAAAAAAATAAAAAAAAAATACTGTGCTTATATCAACTCACTTGAAAATATGATTGCAGCTCTAGAGTGTGTGCATGCGTGTTTGTGTATGTGTATTTGTGTGTGTGTATATGTGTATATGAATGTGTGTATGTATTGGGGAAATGCATGTGTATATGTATTGGGGAAAATTTAAAGAAAAAGATTATGAAAATAAATTTAGAGGCAATTTGCAATACTGTACATATATTAACTATCTTTACAATATGATTGCAGTTCTAGAGTGTGTGCATATGTGTATGTGTGTGTGTGCATGTGTGTGTTGTGCACAGGTGTGCATGTATGTGTGTATCAGACAAATTAAAAATACCAAGCAAGTTGGTTGCAACTGCCCACCAATTCTTAACCCCTAACAACTAATCAAAAACCCCAAGCTCTCATCTTCCTTTGCCCCAACTGTTAAAGGGGTTAAAGAAACAAAATGAATGGGCGTTCAGCTACTCAACTGCACCATGCCTTAATCCCTCATATTGAATAAATGTTGGTTAATTTGTGAATAACTCAGTTAGGTTTATATTTGGTTCAATTTGTCTTTTTACCTTCGATTTGCCAAAAATAAACGTGATAAATATAACCTTTTTGAACAAACCCTATTGAGCTAAATTAACATTACCAAATTTGATCCAAGAAAGTCAGATTTTCTTAAATTAATCTATGAATGTGATCACAAATGTAATAATTAGCAACATCCTATGCTGTTTTCATTACTGCATTTTCAAGAACAGGGTTAAAATGAAACCCTATATTCTGAAAAGAAGATAAGCAAATGAACAATCTTAATCTCTAGCGAAAATAACTAAAAAAACATTAATAATGAGGTACAGAAATTCCCTAGCTGATTGCTAATGTGATAAGATACTGAATGGTTATAACATAGACAGCAAAATCAAAAGGTCAGGTTTTTACAGTTAGCTACATGATTATGTATTATTTTTCACTTCATGGCACAGTTTGCAGGACTTTACATACAACCCAACTGTACTCCCTTTGAAATCCATATACCTCCATCCAATAGCTCCAATATATTTATATGGTTTATATATATAGTGCTCCTATCACAGCTGGGACACAACTGGGAGTCCATATAGTCCACGTTGGGAGAATGGCTTCAACAGATTCCAGGTTGGACATTTGAAATCGCTGTACGCAAGAGTGCAGTTCTAGGAACAGCTAAGACACTGCTCAGAACACTTAGACTGATAGAGGAATACATATACCACCCACGAGGGGTGAGAAAACCAATATTTGTTTTAAATATTATTAGTAAATATTAGTAAATATATTTATTAAATATTTATTAAAATATGTTAAAATATATATATATATATATATATAAACCAAGAGGGCTGCACTCACCTAAACATGCATACATTATAGGGTACATTGACGTTGTGGCAGGCTTATGCAATATATGATCATATAATGTAACTAAACCCCCATTATTTTCTGTCTAGGTTAGGTGTTTTTAAATAAAACTATTATAATCTCTAAGATTTGAAATCATTGTTTAGTGAATACGCGAGTGCGCTGGATTCTGTATTTTGTATATATACATATAATATATAATATTCAACACTGTATTGCTTGAAAAGTTTATGCTTGTGGGGCATTGTAAAACTCAAGGAGAGAGAGCACTCACCATGTGCTGTTCATGAGAAAAATACCCCCATTTTCTTCCAACCCATAAGTCAGTAGGATGAATGGTAATCAAAGTTAGGTAGGGGCAAGCCGTGCCTGTGATCTGGATGGTAATACATAAATAGTTGGCAAGTGGTCAATGAAAGGTCTAGCTAAATTTGTTTTGGATTCCAGCATGCCTGCCTCCTATATCATTATAGCCAGATTGTACTCATGCCCTCTGCCACCAAGTCGAACCTTCCCACCCACCACCCACCTAATAAGAGACTAAGTTCTTTGATCACAAATTTAGACCCCTCTAATACCAATGGACTTGGCGACTCCATGGCCCTAACAATGGCCTTGATTTAATATTTTTGGACAAGCTTTTTAGATTATGTAATATTTTTGGATAAACTTTTAAAAAATTTAATATATCATATACAAAATATCAAAATACTAAATTATTTTTCACTATATTAAATTTTAAAAAAATGTATTAAAAAATATTAAATAATTTTAAAAGCTTTTTCAAAAATATAAAATCGAGGCCAATATTAGAATAGCAGTACTATTTACTGTATTTGCACTTCTTCTGTTGTCACTTATGGCTTGATAAAGCCCCTAACTCTAGATTTACTATTGTGTGAGTGCACAATAAAGGGAATTGTTTAAAAATGAGGGGCATTGGGCTGTCTGTCTTATTTGCTTATAATCTAGAATAAAGTATTTAACACAAGTGACATCACTGGACACACTAGTGTTACAAAAATTTAATGAAATACAATATAAAAGTGAAACTTTTTGATGTATCTTACTTTATGAAAGGGTTACTCAAACCACTATGACCACTTCTGCTTACATTTGTGTTGGTGGGCAAGAGGATAAGACTGTGCAGGGAGGATGTCCTATGACTCAGATCAGCAGGAGGTCTAGGGTTACTTGATTTAGTGTTTTTTTTTTTTATAGATCGGTGTCATTTGCACAAGCACTAAAATGGAATTCACCAAAAGGTTGCAATGTTTGTTCACCATGTCAAATTTCTGGTCTTCTGGTCTTCTCTGGACTGGTCAAGGTGGAAGGATTTCACCTTAATAGAGCCCATTTTTATGATTTGTGTTGGAGATGAGTTTCTAAAGACAGCATTCCTTTCCAGTACCCCATGATGACACCTTTCATTGATAACCCTGTTGTCCACCAAAGTTATGGACAAAGCCATTAAGGGTTTAGGTACATTGAGCACTGGCACGACTGTATTTCAAAGGCTTTGGGAATATGAATGCAAGTGTTTTTCCAGGTGGTAGTTTGATCCATTTAGATTAAGTCATATTTATGCTGAACTTTCACCTCTTTGCTTTAGGGGCTGTGGCACTTATGGTCACATGAGGTGGCAGTGCAAGGAGGTACTACGGTTTTGGAGGATAATTCATAGCTGGATTCTCGATTTGACTTTAAAACTTGACCCTGTGTTGGCTCTCTTAGTAGGTGTCTCATTGTCTCCTTGGCTTACATTCTCATCTTGGAAGATGTTAGATTCTTTGTTGCATTCTGTGCCCTATCTAATGTCACAACCTCCTTCTCTATGATCCAATCAAAACAGAGATGACTCATTTAAAGGAGGGGGAGAGGAGATCTAAAAGCAGAAGTGGTTGTGGTGGCTGAAGTAACCCTTCCAGTATATAATAAGATATATCTGCCTTTGAAGGAATATTTGAGTTCTACCCATAGCACCTCTGACAAATGATTTGTTGTCCAGAGGGAAGAGAAAAGCAAGGGGGATGGTGGAGGCAGGGACAAGAGGAAGGAAAAACAGAACAGAAAAAGGAACGGGAAAGATTTGACTGGAGCTACATTCTTTTTTTTTTTTTTTTTTTTTAAGAGAGTGAGTCTGAGTCTTTGTCTTATTATCTGTGTTCATGTCCTCATCTTCTTGTCTGTGTGTTTCAATTTGTCTTTGTTCAAGATCCTATATACATTAATTTCTTAAGGAAATATTTATTTTTGTTCTGTTCTGAATTTTCATCCCTTTTTATTTTTTTATTTTCCCCATTCTTTCTTCACCATTACTTTTATGGTGATAAGCTTTGGTAATAGATATATATTGTGAAGAAAATAGCATACCATTCTGGACTTTTTATGTTTTATTGGTTCGGTAGCTGTAACTACCAAACACCAACCACCCCCCTGGCTCATTATCTTTAAAGGAAACCGTCAATTAAACGCTCTCCCTGTGTGACCGCCGTTCGTATAGCCGAACTCCACATGCAAGAGAAAACGGCGGCCATCGTGTTCGCACGAAAGGAGGAAATGGGACTTGGTCGTCGAGTGTCTGGAACTAAAATTAGACACTCGACTTCCTGAACACCGGTCAAAGTATACGAACGCCTGTTTCCTTTTCACGAACAGCCAGGAGATCACTGTTTGGTAGTTTGGCTCCCACGAACAAGGGGAATAATCGCTACTATGAGCCAGAGGGTTCTGTTCATGCATTATTTCATTTTTGTGACTTTTCGAAATAGACCGACAGCACAGCCTAAACTCATGGAATTGTTTCTGGGCAGGAGCCTCGTGTGCGGTCGGTCCAAATGGGACTTCCATAAAAGTCCAAAACCCCTCAACTGATCTGGGTGATTTTTAGATATGTTTGTCACCCAGATCAGGGCTACCAGGGGATATAACATTTATGGGGAGTTTATGTGTTTGGGGTACCTTTCAAGTTTTATGAAAAATGTGTTATTTTTGCCCGGAGATAATTGAGTTATTACTTTATCTGACCCAATTATCTCACAGGCAGAGTGGAGGGAATTTTCTGTTTGTATTGGGAGTGTCACACTTTGTCACTGTGTTATCATTGGTTGCAAACTTTGTGTCCCTGTTTCCCCACAAGATCCATGTGGGTGTGCCCCTTGCATGGTGACTTTCATAAAAGCCAGTGAGGCACCCATTAAAATCATTCCTGTTGTACCCTTCATGAAGTCTAAGCTCATGTTTGGGTAACTGTCTACTTGCTGGGCAGAAAACTACTTGGAATGCTGCATTCGTCTGGAACCGTTCTAATCTACCCCTGAACTGCCAGCTATAATGACTCAGGCTCAGCAGTTCGGGAGGAAATAGGCGAACAGGGTATCTACTATACCAGCATTCGTAAAATATATTTATTTCATCGTCTTGTTCTTACAAAAGACAAAAATCAAACAAAAAATGGAAAAAGATTGTTGGTTATATAAACTTTGTGCATCAATTTCTATTTTAACAATTTGTTTCATTAATCCAAATGGACATATACTTTAGTGTTCTTAAGTGTATTTAGTTTGTACTGAGTAAAATATATAAGCAGCTATATTGCATCTGGATTCAATTTTTATTTTTGAATTTTATTTGCAAATACATTTGCACAGGATTGTATGTAGCTCTCTACTCTTTTCAAAAAAAGCCTTTGAAAAAAAAAAAAAAAAACCCTATCAAGTTAATAAAAATGCTAAATATATATGCGGACAATAATCAGCGGACTGACTAAGCAGAATGGTTCCCAGCTGACAAGTGGGGAGTCCAGTCTTGCACATTTCATGCTGAGCCTTCCAACATTTGCTAGAATGACCTCTACTCTACTGTCCTATAATTGCAGTGACATGTTCCCAATTATTACATCTCACCAATGTGCTAG
This sequence comes from Pelobates fuscus, assembly GCF_036172605.1. Taxonomy (NCBI): domain Eukaryota; kingdom Metazoa; phylum Chordata; class Amphibia; order Anura; family Pelobatidae; genus Pelobates; species Pelobates fuscus. Next base: position 43,895,748 of record NC_086324.1, read on the forward strand.
GATAACACTGATATTATTTCACTTTAAAATCCATTGCAGAAGACAGGTCAGACCTTGACACACAGAACCCCCATACAGCGTTCTGCCCAAGACAACCATCATGGCTGCCTATTTTATAGTTCAAGCCCTTTACGTAACCTCTGTTCCATCAAATATTTATCTAGATTATTTATTGACATGCTGGCTTATTTCAGTGGCATGGTAGAATGCATGAAATAAATACTCAAAAGCCCTTTTTTTGCACTGTAAAATATTTTCAATGAAAAAAATGTAATAGTCGTTTAGCGTTCCAGTAATTACCAGTGACTCACTTTTATAACTGCCTGTACTGTGAATTGTATATGTACTCACTCGATACGGTTATCACTACAATATTATTATACATTGTAACCTGATTTCAATGATTGATAGTATTCTTTCGCTCACATTTCATATGAGCGTGAATTCTAACCTTAGATGTTACTTTTAACAAGATTGCGAAGCAATATCAACCAGAGAACATTTTCGCCCCATCCACTAAGCTAAATATGTCCATCAAACTCTACACAGGCATGTTATTGTGGCAATGCACATCCTATGGGGGATGGAAATCATTGTGCTACTGTTCCAAGAATCATGAGCATCATTTCACCAGGGATGTCTCATGATCCATTGTTCTACAGACAGAGAACATAGTAAGCTGTATGATTGCTATGCAGCTTAAGGTTTTTTCCCCTAATCATTCACCATGTCACTTCCTGCTGATGTGTGAGTCTGGAGTAAGTTTATAACAAATAGCAAAATCTCCAATTATTTCTTTTTACCGTAATGCGTCTTTGAGAATTAAATTGTGTAAACCTAAGGTACGGTAGTATATATGAGAATGTTCTGTTAACTATATTTTCAGGAGACCTATACGATTAGTGTAAAACAATAAAATCATAAAATAAATTGGTTAACAGCTTAATAATGTGTGAGAATGAAGAAAAAAATGTATATTTTCTTCATGGCAGCAGCACAACTATTATACAGTATTTAATGTAATTATATCCATAAGGCAATCATTAAACACATCATTATTACTAAATAAAATAATCTCCTACTGTCATGTGAGTTAAACCTATAAGAGCATAATTAAAGAGACACTCTACTGCCCAACTAAAAAAAAGAAAAAGAAAAACCCCTAATTATTATATTTAACCATTAATGAAATCATGCATGCATTTAATTATGTATTTTTTAACTGGTGGTATATCTAAAACCAGCAAGAAACAAGATATATTGCCTGCAGCCTTTGTCAGACCTTCCCTTTTTACTCAGCCCAGACTATCTGTGGCTGTCCAATCACAGACTTCTCAATGCAGCTCAATGACAAATCTTTACAAACCAGTGCTCTGAGTAATTGCCTGCCTTTTGAGTTTAGCTCCACTGAGCTAAAATAACCAGCAAGTAACAGGACCTGTCATCTGCTTGACAGTCAGTCAGGGGGTGTAACAAGGTTAATTTATAAAAGCATGAAGTTCTTTAGGGCTCTGGTGTGTCCCTATAAATAAATTATTATTACTAAATAAAAGTATTTCCTACTGTCATCGAGTTCAACTGTTGGTTAAAAATTCATATCTTACTGGAATTTCAAATGACACAAATCCACTTACCCTTCTGACTACATCTGACAATAGGGTATCTATCCAGTCAAAATAGTGCTTTGCTCTTTGTAGAAATTATTAAAGGGGCACTGCAGGCACTATAACCATTTAATGTCATTGAATTGGTTATGGTGCCTTGGGCCCCCTGGTGCTGTCCCTCTATTGAGTGTTAAACAATTTTGAGCAGTATAACACTAAATAAGGGTCCATGGCCACCCATAGTCCGACCAATACTGGAGGTATGGCTAAGAAAGTTACACAGTTTAATGTAGAATGGAATGACATTGCCAAGGGGCTCCAGACTTTATAACCACTTTAATTTGATGAAGTACTTACAGTGCCTACAGTGTTCCTTTAATCACGTATAGGGATTTGCATCTTACAAATATGGGCAACAATAAAGCCAATAGGATGGTAGAATTTATATTAACTGGCAATAAATTGCTTTAAAAAAAAAGTAATCAAAGATGTTGCCACTCAACTGACTAATTTAAATAGATGTTGGTATCAATGTAACCCTCCAAATAATACCTGTATAACAATAAAATACCAACAAATGATACCGCACTCACTGTAAATATAATCATACTGTAGTAGATATAGAAATCTCACAAATTGCTATTGCTTCAAAAAGATCAAAAATGACTTTGTGGCTGATTTTTTGACCTTTTTGAAGCAATATAAATTTGTGAGATTTCTATATCTAATACAATGTGATTGTATTTACAGTGAGTGTCGTATTATTTGTTGATATAAATTGCTTCTCCCTTACTTTGTACACCAAAATATTATTGAATACATATACACATAAAACATATCTATAACATTATTAATCAAATTGCTATGCATTCTCATCATTCCATATGCATAATATTTTTTATTTATTTTTTTATTATATTTGTGACTATTTAAATTGATTCTACCTCTCCTAGGAACAATATTTGGTAGAAAAATGATCTATACTATTATTCATTTTATATCTATTCTGGTGTTTTCATGTAACAATATCTAAAAATAATCTTAAAATTCTAGCCACTTCCAAAACTGTCCACATCAATGTATTTCTGGTGTAGTTGAACACAGATACTCAATCATATATGATAAGACATACATTTTTAAAATGCAACAAATCAATGTATTTGCAACATGATAGAGCAGCAAGGAACAGAATAAGCAACCTATACAGAGGGGAATGGATTTACATTTTAAAATTAGAATATTGGAACAAAGCGACAAATTAAAGGGACACTATAGTCACCAGCACAACTTTAGCTTAATTAACCCCTTCAGGACGGAGTCAATAGTGCACGTTCTGATCAAAACAAAACGTAAACAAAAACTGGAATTTGCGCTATATGTCTGTTCAACCGTAATTCACCTCTTTCATATTAAATGCACCCACACTTATTATATATCATTTTGTTCAGGAGAAACAGGGCTTTCATTTCATATAAAATATTTATATATGAAACAATTTATTATGAATAAAATAAAAAAAAACTGTAAGAAATTAGAATTTTTTTTTTAATTTGTAGTTCCGCCTCACATTTTAGCTGTAAATGTCATAATACTGTTAGGTTTTACTGCAACAAAATGCACATATTTGTAATCAGCGATGTCTCACGAGTACAACAGTACCCCCCATTAACAGGTTTTATGGTGTTTTGAAAAGTTACAGGGTCAAATATAGAACGTTCCATTTTCAAATTGAAATTTGCCAGATTAGTAATGTTACCTTTGAGACGGTGTGGTAGCCCAGGAATGAGAATTACCCCCATAATGGCATACCATTTGAAAAAGTAGACAACCCAAGGTATTGAACGTGGGGTATGTTTAGTCTTTTTTAGTAGCCACTTAGTCACAAACACTGGCCAAAGTTAGCGTTCATATTTGTTTTTGTGTGAAAAAAGCAAAATACTAATATTTGGCCAGTGTTTGTGACTAAGTGGCTACTAAAAATGACTGGACATACCCCATTTGCAATACCTTGGGTTGTCTACTTTTGCAAATGGTATGCCATCATGGGGGTAATTCTTATTCCTGGGCTACCATACGGTCTCAAAGGCAACATAACTAATCTGGCAAATTTCAATGTCAAAAAAATGAAATGCGAGCCTTATATGTGACTCTCTAACTTTCCAAAAAACCATAAAACCTGTACATGGGGGGTACTGTTATTCTCGGGAGATTTCACTAAACACAAATATTAGTGTTTTAAAACAGTAAAACATATTACAACAATAATATAGTCCATAAAAGTGCTGTTTGTTTGTAAAAAATGCAAAAAACGTCACTTTTACTTAAAATATCATCGTTGTAATACAATTTACCAGTTTTAAACACTAATATTTGAGTTCAGCGAAGTCTCCCGAGTAAAACAGTACCCCCTATATACAGGTTTTATGGTGTCTTGGAGAGTTACAGGGTCAAATATAGTGCTTGCGAATTAAATTCTCTGCACTTTCTCCCTGTGTTGTCAGGCATGTCAATCAAATTTTAATTAATTAAATGACATAATTATGTTAAAAAATTACTTAAATATACACGTAGAATTTTAATATACCGTATTTATCGGCGTATAACACGCACAGGCGTATAACACGCACCTCATTTTTAGAAAGAAATTCCAGGAAATTTCCCCCCTCATGCCATAGTATTCCCCCCTCATCCCATAGTGTCCCCCCCCTTTCCATAGTATTCTCCCCCCCTCCCCCCATAGTATCCCCCCCCTCCTCCCATAGTATTCTCCCCCCCTCCCCTCCCATAGTATTCTCCCCCCTCCCCTCCCATAGTATTCTCCCCCCTCCCCTCCCATAGTATTCTCCCCCCTCCCCTCCCATAGTATTCTCCCCCCCTCCCCTCCCATAGTATTCTCCCCCCCTCCCCTCCCATAGTATTCTCCCCCCCTCCCCTCCCATAGTATTCTCCCCCCTCCCCTTCCATAGTATTCTCCCCCCCTCCCCTCCCATAGTATTCTCCCCCCCTCCCCTCCCATAGTATTCTCCCCCCCTCCCCTCCCATAGTATTCTCCCCCCCTCCCCTCCCATAGTATTCTCCCCCTCCCTCCCCTCCCATAGTATTCTCCCCCTGCCTCCCCTCCCATAGTATTCTCCCCCTCCCTCCCCTCCCATAGTATTCTCCCCCTCCCTCCCCTCCCATAGTATTCTCCCCCTCCCTCCCCTCCCATAGTGTACTTTCCTCCCCCTCCCCTCCCATAGTGTACTTTCCTCCCCCTCCCCTCCCATAGTGTACTTTCCTCCCCCTCCCCTCCCATAGTGTACTTTCCTCCCCCTCCCCTCCCCTCCCATAGTGTACTTTCCTCCCCCTCCCCTCCCCTCCCCTCCCATAGTGTACTTTCCTCCCCCTCCCCTCCCCTCCCATAGTGTACTTTCCTCCCCTCCCATAATTACTTACCTGTCCTGAAGCGTGGGCCGGCTTCACAGCGCGCACCGCGGTACAGGAACTTTAATTTAAGGTTCCGGTTTCCGGCGGGACTGAAAGGAAGTGTGCACACTATTGTGCACACTTCCTTTCAGTCCCGCCGGAAACCGGAACCTTAAATTAAAGTTCCTGTACTGCGGTGCGCGCTGTAAAGCCGGCCCACGCTTCAGGACAGGTAAGTAATTATGGGATATCGGCGTATAACACGCACCCACGATTTTTCCCCTATTTTCAGGGGAAAAAAGTGCGTGTTATACGCCGATAAATACGGTATATGCATTTATAGGTATTTAAATTCTACGTGTATACTAATGTAATCTTTCATGTAATTATATGTATTTATCTATCTATATATATTTGCGGTTATTTGTATTTTATATATAGATAGATATATATAGAATGTCATTCTAAGTGTATTCTGTTTCCAATATATATATATTAATAACAAAATACAGTTAGAATGAAATTACATATGAATATATAATTTATTTTACATTTTGTTTCAATATTTTATTTATTTATTTTATTATTTTATTTATTTATTATTGTAATTATACGTATATATATATAATATATATATGTAGATCTATTATATATATAATATATATATACATATTATATATGTAACGTCATTCTAAGTGTATTTTAATACTAATATATACTAATATTAATATTAAAATACATTACGTATGACGTTACATATATATAATATGTATATATATTATATATATAATATATATACATATATTATATATATATAAATACTTGTATTTTATTTTAACATGTGTATTTAATTTTTTTTTTACACTACCTACCAGCAGGGGGACTCTCTAATATTTTAGACAGTCCCCCTGCTGGCAGATCCATAGCCAGCTATAGGGGGCCATGTGATCGCTCTTTGAGAGCGATCACATGGCCCCCGGGGGCCTCATTTGCCGGAGGGGGGCTGCCTGGGCTCTCAGGCAGACCCCCAGAAGAGGATCGCGGCGGAGGTAAGTATAGCTTACCTCCTGGGGGCTTCAGCCGTTACGGCGTTCTATGCCGCCGCAACGGCTTTAAAGCCCTTTAAAGCCGCGACGGCATAGAACGCCGTAACGGCGTTAAGGGGTTAAGCAGTTTTGGTGTATAGATCATGCCCATGCAGTCTTACTGCTCAATTCTCTGCCATTTAGGAGTTAAATCACTTTATTTATGCAGCCTAGGCACACCTCCCTGTATGTGACTTGCATCAAATGTTTAAACGTCCTTTATTGCACTTTCTGTCTAATGTAGAATTTCTTATCTCCTGCTCTGTTAATAGTTTGCTAGACCCTGCAGAAGCCTCTTGTATGTAATTGAAGTTCAATTTACAGAGCAGACAATAGAAAGTTTTAACCCCTTAAGGACCAAACTTCTGGAATAAAAGGGAATCATGACATGTCACACATGTCATGTGTCCTTAAGGGGTTAAAGTAAGTTGCATCTGATTGAAACTGAAATAATTTTTGTTTTCATGCAGGCTGTGTCAGTCGCTGCTATTGAGGTCACACATGACTGATACCCGCACCCTGCCATACATGGATGTACACAATATTTGCGAAAGAGCTGGTGATAGTCTAAAGCCCACCCACTTGGACTTCACCCTACTACGCATGAAATGGAGGATCACACAGCCATTCTAAGGAAATCTCAACCCTATAAGGGTTCCTGTGGGCCACCAGTCTATAGTGTAATTATTTTGTTGATATTTCTTTCGAATAAACTGTCAACAATCCTATTTGGAGACCAAGATGAAAGCAACTTCACTTCTTTTCCTGTTTGACCCTCATCACGAAGTCTTGTCTTGTGATTGGAGGGGAACTGCTATAATCACACTGGGGATTGCTATACTTTGTATACTCCCCTGAGCTCTAATCACTTAGCTCTTTTAAGAGCTGTTCCTGTTACGCTCTCCTGGAGGAGAGGTCTCTCCCACATGGTCCTGGATGTCAGAGGTTGATCCAGGGTGGAAGGAAGACGGCAAGATTCCAGTTAAGCTACGGCGGTTGTGGAGTCTGCGGTGGTTGTGGTGTCTGGTGTGGTGCTTATAGTCCTCGGTGTCAGCTAGGTAGCATCCATTAACGGAGGTACCAAGTCGGGGTGCCAGGTGATCCGTTACAGAGACTTATAAACTTGAGACATCAAATTGCCCTGAATTTGTCTTGGATTTTGGCCAAATCTAGTACTAAAAAGAGAGCTTTGGAAAAAAAAACCTTCAGCATGTTTGATGTTTAAAACAACGTATTTATTTTTAACAAAAATTTCTGAATCCAAACACACACATCATATAGCAATGCATATTATAGCCCTATAATCATATGGCCATATATATCTGTTTGAAAGATTTAAAGCAACGTGGAACAATTCTTTTTAAATTTTCTGGTATTTTAAGTCAACCCATATGTCAGTATTCAAGGGTGCATTCTTTCATTGCCGTAACATTCTCTTTTATTAGCTGTCATCAGCTGGGCATTCACTGAAGTTTTATAGTACAAGGAATGATCAGGTCATGTTAACCAAATGATGTGTCTCTATATCTTATATTTCATTCTCATGTCAAGGTTTATCTTACAAGTTTCATAAGTTTAATACTTTAAATGGTAAACTAAAGTTAAAAGCTCTGTGAATGTTGCAGTTTGTTAAGGAGAAATAACTGTAGAATTTTCTTGATAATGCTTGAAACAGCAGATTTTAAAAATTACATTATCACGGTATCCTAAGAATGGCAAGTTGAATACAGACAATTCCGGTTAGGGGTCAGAATGATCACAGTAGAAAGTAGATAAACACTGAACAAGGCATAGATTATGCCTGACATAATAACTGTGTCATGTGGGTAAATAATGCCAGTGAGGTAGCCACTTTTTGAACAAGTCTTTGATGGCTACAGAGACTTTGGTCAAAGCACTCATTGACCATGCCCTTCCCTCTGGTCATGCAGTGGGCACCTGCATTATGCTATTATGGGTTGCATATATAGCCTCACATATTCAACTACCTAGTTCCCACCTCCCTGGTTGCTATAAGGCAGCACTCTACTTTTGAGCCACCAGGTCAACAAAGGTGTAGGTGGTTAACTGATACTAATACTATCCTTACCTTCTGTGTCATTTTACCCCACTCCCTTTAGCATGTAAGCTCATTGAGCAGGGCACTCAACCCCTCTGTTCCTGTGTGTCCAACTTGTCTGGTTACAACTACATGTCTGTTCGTCCACCCACTGTAAAGCGCTGTGGAATTTGATGGCGCTATATAAATAATAACATAATAATAATAATTAAGAGCAAAAAATAAATAAAGGCTTTAGTGAAAAAACTTGCTTCTCCACTGGGGCAAGACAAACTCTGGAGTGAAAAGGAAATTATAGATTTAATTTTGCACCGCAGAGCTTTAATCACTTTTCTTGTTATTTTCTCAGTTTTAATCATCATCATACTTATGTGTTACCTAAAGGTAATTTTTAAAAAATCCCAGTCTTGGCTGTGAAGGTTATGTTAGCAGGTTAGTCAAACGTAGACATCTACCCTACATAAGCGTGCTGTTAGCCTACATTTGTCCAACTGATTATTAAAGTCACAGAGTTTACTCAATTTCTTAATTTTTCTATGCTTCTCTATCTATTTGATTGTTATAGACTCTTTCAGATGTTTCTATTAATATGAAACATTTGGTATTGTATATAGTGATATCGCGAACATTACATTTTCCGTTCAAGAAACGGCGAACGCGAACTTCCGCAAATGTTCGCGAATGGGCGAACAGGGCGAACCGCCATAGACTTCAATAGGCAGGCGAATTTTAAAACCCACAGGGACTCTTTCTGGCCACAATAGTGATAGAAAAGTTGTTTCAAGGGGACTAACACCTGGACTGTGGCATGCCGGAGGGGGATCCATGGCAAAACTCCCATGGAAAATTACATAGTTGATGCAGAGTCTGGTTTTAATCCATAAAGGGCATAAATCACCTAACATTCCTAAATTGTTTGGAATAACCTGCTTTAAAACATCAGGTATGATGTTGTATCGATCAGGTAGTGTAAGGGTTACGCCCGCTTCACAGTGACAGACCAAACTCATAGGAGGCCATTTGCTGTCCTAAACCTGCAGGGCCCATGGCCCTATCATAATGTCATGATGTAATACCCCAACACGCAGAGTTTAGGATAGCAAGGGACAAGACTAGGATATAACTTATTACCTGGACTTAGAATGGCCAGACTAAACGTCAGACAGAGATAAAGTGTAATCAGAAACGAGACGAGGTCATGGTAACAGAGAGACTACGAAAACGAGAACAAGCCAGAGTCAGGTAGATGGTAATCCGTCACACGGGCAAACAAGACAGGAAAGGGTTAAAGATAAATTCAGAGTCAAGAACAAAGCCATGGTCAATACCAAAATAAACAAAATAGATTAAGGAACGCACTAAAGGGTACTGACACAGAAACCATGATAGGACAAAGTGGATAGGGCTAGGGAAGTTTAAATATCCTTAAACATTTGATTGGCCCACGCCATGCTTACGCCCCCAAAACGTTTGTGTGTGGGGGTGCTGGAATGACGTGGGCCAATGAGAGCCTGAATCAACTTTTTGGCTCCCACTGCCCCTTTAAGAGCGAGCTCGTGACTCGAGCCGTGCTCCTAGTTCCAGGCGGGCCACGTGACCGATCACTGCGGTCAGTGCACGCGGCTAAGTCAGAAGAGGAGATCAAGCCACATGCGGCCCGTGTGGAGGCAGGAGTGATCCAGCCACTCGCGGCTCAAGCTTAGGAGCCAGGTCGGTCCCAGGATAAGGTAAACACAGCCACAACCACTTATCCCAATCACACACCTTTCCTAACGTCCTATCCCATTAAAATCATATTACCGAGTATTTAATAAAACAGATAGACCCCCTACTTCAATCAGGTTACCGATCGATGGTTCGATATTCTGAGCCCTCTCTGATTTACTGTACATGACTATTCGATATTCCCACAAATTTTATATAGCATTTTATGTTTGTTTGAGAGCACCTTAAAAATATTGGATATCGCTAAAAATCATGATCACTATATACTTTCTCTACAAACCTCTAAAACGAACCAAACTACTCATCCATCCGCTATACCACTTTATCCCACCTAGAACTAGTGCCCAGTTAAAATACTTGACTCTTACTTACCCACACTCAGTCATGCCACACACATTTCACCACTACTCTCACTGAATCCCTCTGACTACGGCTAAATTCATCTTCTACATCAGAACACTACTCCTAAGATTGGGTTGTATCCATGTCTCGGGTCTTTCATTTAGAATAGGGGCAGCTTCGGTCTCTTTCAACACTGACACTCCAGTGCATATTATTAAAAGATTGGGCAGATGGAAATCCTTAGTCTACAACCGATATATTCCTCATCCCGAGAAAGAAATGAGGAAAGCTTTTAAAAGTTTGGCTTTCAAATTTGATACAATAAGTGTGTTTTTCTTTAATACCTTTTCACCCTCTTTGCACGAACCCGATTTACATATATTACTAATATGTTTCTGAACATATATATTATATTATTCACTCACTCACTCACTCACTCTCTGGGCCGGCCTAAGACATCATGCTGCCTAAATCCAACAATAAATGACTATGGGGGATAATGTATAATAAACACACGGACTGGATATGGGGGGGATAATGTATAATAAACACAGGTTACTGGCTATGGGAGGATAACGTATAATAAACACAGGTTACTGGCTATGGGGGGATAATGTATAATAAACACAGGTTACTGGCTATGGGGGGATAATGTATAATAAACACAGGTTACTGGCTATGGGGAGGATAATGTATAATAAACACAGGTTACTGGCTATGGGGGGATAATGTATAAGAAACACAGGTTACTGGTTGTGGGGGGGATAATGTATAATAAACACAGGTTACTGGTTGTGGGGGATAATGTATAATAAACACAGGTTACTGGCTATGGGGGAGATAATGTATAATAAACACAGGTTACTGGCTATGGGAGGATAATGTACAATAAACACAGGTTACTGGTTATGGGAGGATAATGTATAATAAACACAGGTTACTGGCTATGGGAGGATAATGTATAATAAACACAGGTTACTGGCTATGTGGAGGATAATGTATAATAAACACAGGTTACTAGCTATGGGAGGATAATGTATAATAAACACAGGTTACTGGCTATGGGGGATAATGTATAATAAACACAGGTTACTGGCTATGGGGGGATAATGTATAATAAACACAGGTTACTGGCTATGTGGAGGATAATGTATAATAAACACAGGTTACTGGCTATGGGGGGATAATGTATAATAAACACAGGTTACTGGCTATGGGAGGATAATGTATAATAAACACAGGTTACTGGCTATGTGGAGGATAATGTATAATAAACACAGGTTACTGGCTATGGGAGGATAATATATAATAAACACAGGTTACTGGCTATGGGGGATAGTGTATAATAAACACAGGTTACTGGCTATGGGGGGATAATGTATAATAAACACAGGTTACTGGCTATAGGGGGGATAATGTATAATAAACACAAACAGACAAAAAAAAATAAAAAAGAATGCAGCTTCAGAATTAATCTAAATTGTATGCTGTCTAGGAGGTGGGAGGGTCTGGGAGGGAGGGTCTGCTGCTGATTGGCTGGAATGTGTCTGCTGACTGTGAGGTACAGGGTCAAAGTTTACTCAATGATGACGAATAGGGGCGGACCGAACATCGCATATGTTCGCCATCTGTGGCGAACGCGAACAAGCTATGTTCGCCAGGAACTATTCGCCAGCGAACCGTTCGGGACATCACTAATTGTATACTCTACCTTGTGCTATTTTTTTTATTAATAATACTATTGAAAACATATTTTGAAAATGTAGATATAATTATTCATGTTTGATAAAATAATTACACTCCACCTTTCACTCCTCAATTTGCTGATGATGAGGATGCAGTCAAGCATTACAGTGCTTTGGGTTACAGTTTGCTCAATAAGACATTGACTTAAAGGACCACTATAGGCACCCAGACCACTTCAGCTCAATGAAGTGCTCTGGGTGCCAGGTCCCCCTAGTTTTAACCCTGCAGCTGAAAACATAGCAAACTGCTATGTTTCACTGAGGGTTAATCCAGCCTCTAGTGGCTGTCTCACTGACAGCCGCTAGAGGTGCTTCCGCGATTCTCACTGGGAAAATCAATGAGAAGGCGCTGAACATCCATAGGAAAGCATTGAGTAATGTTTTCATATGGGCTGTTTGAATGCGCATTCGCATCTGACGTCGGCAGGGGGCGGAGAGTTCCCCAGCACAGAGGGAGCCCGGCGCTGGAGAAAGGTAAGTGGCTGAAGGGGTTTTAACCACTTCAGCCCAGCGGGAGGTGGGCCCTGAGGGTGCGGGGGACCTAATGACCCTAAAGTGCCAGGGAAACGGGTTTGTTTTGCTGGCACTATAGTGCTCCTTTAACAATTCTTTACTTATACTTGATATGATACCAAGTATCCTATCCATAGAGGTAAATAATCTTCACTAGGTTACCCAGTGTTAAGCCGACTTGTCGACTCTTGTTTTTTTGCCCAACAGGAGGTATGTGTGTACAATACACATGATGCACACACTTTTGACCACACCTGTGTTTAAATTTAAAGCAGTAGAGTTATTGAATAGGCAGTTCTATTCATTCTATGTGATAGAGATAAACAATATATACCACAAACCCCTACTGGAGAGTAATGTTATGGGATAACATCAAATCCTGTAGACCAGAATGGGATACTCTTTTAACTTTTTTGCATGCCTTTTGTAATGAATGATCCATAAGTGGATGTTCAGTCTGTTAAACAATGGGAAGTCTTAACCCTGCAATGAAAACATTTTAAGTCTTGTATATGGTTAATATGTTACATATTTTTCTTTACTCTACAAAAATAGCTGCTATTAGTCCAGTGCACATCAGTAAAACTCTTTTATTTACCTTTACCTCTAAGATAGAATCTATAAAGTCCATGAAGGATGCTGTTTCGTAATATCCAATGGAATTATAAACTATTATGTGTTGTCCGGTATCCATTACTAGCACAATGGGTTCTTACACTCACTAACTCACCTAGTGTAGAACTTACAAGATACGACTTATCCTTAACCACTTGAGTGCCAGGCTGTAATGCAAGCCCTCTTGTTAGCACTCAAATGGTTAAAATCCTGTATCAACCTTTGCAAAAGTAGATTTATTTGCATCACACAGACACCATGGAAGATGTCCAACAAATGTCTTTAATTTTCAATAAAATTGTGTAAACAGAGTCTTCCATCTAGATTTAGTTTAACATTGGGACCGCTGTCCCGAGATCAACTGCAAAGATAACTAGTTTGCTCCTATATTCCTTTGTGAGCTTCAGTCATGACCCTAATTAATGTGTCTTGTTTAAACATGCGTTTCTGCAAGTAATGGGTGGTTTTGTTTAGACAATTAAGCAGAGCTGACAAGGAAATATTCCATCAAACCAGACCATAAAAAGTACATTATGCACAATTATTATGAGCCAAGTTTCATTTATTACCTATACTTTACAATACGTGACTATCAATCACTACCTGACACTAAGCTATGTTAACAGGAGATCAAAGAGCGGAAAACGAAGTAAAACAAACAAGGACACATAAAAATCGCCTTGGCATTTTACGCATATAGTAAAGTGAACAAACTTGAACCTCACATACAAATTGATTTACATTAGCAAGAAAATGTAACTAGGGTATATGGTTACTTAGTCAAACAGTCAGAGGACAATTTCCATAACATGCGTGTAGAAACATTAAAGTATCAGTATGAGCAGGGTTCACCAGAGTTTCGGAGATTTCTTTTTTTTTTTTTCTAAACAATTTCAGAGAGAAAGGTAATTAAGAAAATCTAGTATGATCAAGTATTATCACCGAAGAGGTAATTCAGGATCATCCTTTATATACGCAGCCTTTATACCAGAACATTGTGGGGGGTCTGTAGCTATATCCTAAACCGATAGCAAGTACCACTCAGGCTGGTGATCTAGAGTCCAATATTGTCCTTCACCTTTCTCCAGGCTTTCTTCAGAAACCTTATTGTATTTACTTTTTTTATTCCACCTTCGCTAACGTTTTACTTCTCCTGACATTTTATGCTATAGCAAGTTCTCCAGAGAGATATATCACATGTTAAAAGATAACCTGTTGGAAGGCCAATTTAAACTGGCATCTTGCCAGCATGCAAGTCATACATATCAGTATATCAGTATATTGTCAGATTGAGTAACAACTTTGTAGTATTGCAACATTTTAAAAGGTTGCTTGATAGATTTAGATACCGTATATACTCGAGTATAAGTCGAGTTTTTCTGAACATTTTTTGTTCTGAAAACCCCCCACTCGACTTATACTCGAGTCAATGTCTGTATTATGGAAATTTACATTGCCATAATACAGACAAGGGGCTGTGTAGGAGGGGGGCTGGCAGGAAGCTCTTACTTACCTCTCCTGCAGCTCCTGTCAGCTCCCTTCTCCTCCGCGCTGGTCCGGTCAGCACCTCTGTCAGCTCCCAGTGTAAGTCTCGCGAGAGCCGCGGGGTCATAGCGCGGCCGCAAGACTTACACTGGGACTTGCAGAGGGAGCTGACAGGAGCTGCAGGAGAGGTAAGTCAACGCTCTCTGCCAGCCCCCCTCCACTGAACTGCCAATGCCACTGAACCACCAGGGAGTGAGAGCCCCCCTCCCTGCCATGTATCAAGCAGGGAGGAGGGACGAAAAAAATATAAATATAAATAATAATAAAATAATATTTAAAAAAATAGTAAAATAAAAAATAATAATAATAAAAAATATTAATAAAACAAAAACCAATTAATATTAAAATAATAATTAAAAAATAATAAAAATGCCCACCCCCACCAAGGCTCTGCATCACACACACACACACACTGCATTCTTACACACACACTGCACTCATACACACACACTGCACTCATACACACACACTGCATTCATACACACACACTGCATTCATACACACACACTGCACTCATACACACACTGCATTCATACACACACTGCATTCATACACACACTGCACTCATACACACACTGCACTCATACACACACTGCACTCATACACACACTGCACTCATACACACACGCTGCATTCATACACACACTGCACTCATACACACACTGCACTCATACACACACTGCATTCATACACACACACTGCACTCATACACACACTGCACTCATAAGCATACTGCACTCACACACACACTGCACTCACACGCACACTGCACTCATACACACACACTGCATTCATACACACACACCGCACTCATACACACACACTGCATTCTCATACACACACTGCACTCATACACACACACTGCATTCTTTACATACACACACTGTAAATAAATATTCAATTAATATAATTTTTTTAGGATCTAATTTTATTTAGTAATTTACCAGTAGCTGCTGCATTTCCCACCCTAGTCTTATAATCGAGTCAATAAGTTTTCCCTTTTTGTTTGGGTAAAATTAGGGGCCTCGGCTTATATTCGGGTCGGCTTATACTCGAGTATATACGGTACTTTGTTATACTGACATGTACTTCTAGATTTTGTTTCCAACGTGGAGTATATGCAAGATAATATTTTTGCTTCAACACTTTGGGCTCTCACTAAGCTAATAAGGAACTATAGGAAAATTGTTATCCTACTGCCCCCACCACCTTTTAATTTTAGTTTATGTATGTCAGCTTTCACATAGCCCTTCACATTTTGGGTATATATTTATTTTAATTTTTGTTTTGTTTTTTCTTTTTTTTTCTCTTTAACCCTGCAGTTGAAAATACTGCCATTATGCTGGAACGATAATGTTAGTATTGCGGTGTTAACTTACCTTACGTTGCAGTCAATGTGACAGTCACAAGAGGCACTTCCATATCCTAGCAGAGTTAAACTCTGCTGCTTTAGTCAGATGGTCTCACGAGACCATCTGAATGGCGCAGCGTGGTGTTTTGCGGCCCATGCCTACTGGCCTCCCAATGTGGAGCATGCAGTGAGGGCTGAAACGTAAGTAAATTGTTTTGGTGACAGTGTGGCTTTAAAAGAGATCTAATTTTGCTGGGAATACCATGTTGGATCTGTTTATTTAATACTTAGAGAATCTCCTCTTCCTCTTCATTATTTGTAGAGCACAGAATGCTTACTAATTAACAAAGGATGATGGTTGTCTGGCAGCAAGAAGACACAGTGGAGCATGTTTCTGGGCATGTCACAATTTAGGGTCCTTTGAGGGAAATGTCCAGTCTGAATAAAGATCTACCGTACGTATTTTACTAACACCGATATGTAATGTCACCAATTGACTTATAATTGGGGATGGGTTTAGAGCTTGGAGACGAGAGGACGTTTTATACTCTCGCCTGTTCACATCAGATTGCAGCAGCTAATATTCTTCATCCCTCCCACACGGAGACAAAATATCCATCCCTCTTTCCTTCTGGTTGCACAAAAGGAGACATGATGCAATCTACATGAAATAAAGGAAGTGTTTGGCAGTGGATAATGTGTGGTTTAAATGCTGGGGTTAATGGAAGATGGGTTATGGATAAATTAGGTTGAGAGTTTGGGAGAATAGGGTAGATATATCCTAGGTCCCTTGCACACACACACACACCAAGAAACACACAACGCATCCCTTACACACAAACATACACTGCTTTCTATCCCTTACGAACAAACACACTGCATCCACTACACACATACACACTGCATCCCCTATACATACACACTACATCCCCTACACAAACTGGTATCC
Organism: Pelobates fuscus; assembly: GCF_036172605.1. Taxonomy (NCBI): domain Eukaryota; kingdom Metazoa; phylum Chordata; class Amphibia; order Anura; family Pelobatidae; genus Pelobates; species Pelobates fuscus. The sequence goes on from NC_086324.1 coordinate 43,912,686, forward strand.
CTATACACTACATCCCCTACACAAACTGGTATCCCTATACACTACATTCCGTAAGCACACACACATATTACATCCTCTACAATAACACATAACACATTCCCTACACACATACACTCCACTCCCTGGGAGCGAACTCATGAGTGGGCCATGTAGGTGGACATATAGGCGGGCCTTGTGGGCATACTCACCTTCAGGCCCTGTGGGCCCAGACCTTGAGCTGTGTAAGGGGCCCCCAAAAATATAGCTGCTTCCTGTTCGTTGATTTTTGTGAGCACTGCCTCCAAAGACCCTGGTCTCCACCAGACCAGTGGAGCCAGACTGCAGCCAGAGCCCATCATCATTCTCTTGTCCTCATATGGTGGTAAGAAGGCAATCCAGTATATTATTAGTGGCACTAGTCTCTAATTTACCTCACATTAAAGGGACACTATAGTCACCTGAACCACTACAGCTTAATGTAGTTGTTATGGTGTAATAGCTTGTCCCTGCAGGCTTTTTAATGTTAACACACTGCCTTTTCAGAGAGAACACACTGTGTGCACTTACATGGTGGGTAGAGCATATGGGGGGGGTGAGCGGGGGCACATTTTTAATTTTTTTTTGCCTAGGGTGGCAAAAATCCTTGCACAGGCCCTGCCCAGGTCAATACTTTGTATGTGTTACCCAGCAATAAACATAGTGATGTGTTTCTAGGAAAATATGGTGGGTCTGGCAAATCTAGCTGTGTTCTCTATGACTCTAATTGTCATTGTATCTCCATGTTTTAGTGTCCCAAATGCAAATGTGTTGTTAGAATTTAACATACATTGTATTAACATATGCTATTCATGACAAAAGAAGTCTAATGTTAAGGGTCTCAATATAAGTAGGCAACTATGCAAATTGTGAATAAAATTATTATGTCCCAACTCTGCACTTTGTATAAGGGCAAAGGTCTAAAAAGAGCTATTTCAATTATGGAGGTATTTATTTATTGACAGCCTTGTACTCTGGAAGTACTGCTGGTGAAAGATAGGAGAGATAAAGCACACCTGACACCCCCAGTTCTCTGGTATGAGTTGGACAGCCAAACCCACCATGTAACCCACTAAACCCACCATTTCAATTGCAATTGCTTCCCGTCAACTAGTACAACAGATAGATGTCCAAGAAACATATTGAATGTGGCATTTTCCTCGTCTAAATCCTAACCATGGCTGTGTAGCAACAATCACGACTTATGGAATAACGCATCGATTTACATTTGTAAGAGTTAGAATCGAAGGTATAACTTAAGACCAAGTTAATTTTTAACACAAAGGTCTTATTTAAATATGAACTGTCACTTCCAAGTATATTTAATATTATGTTTATCATTATCTTAGCATAGAAAATATGTATTTATGGGATGTGAAAAATAAAATTAAAAGTACAAATCCCCACATCTTTAACCTGCAGATGATGCCTCCATTTTAGCTCCCTGCCAATCATTGCTGAAAGTTCTGTCCTTTGCACCTGACCGTCAGCATAGCGAAAGCGTACAGATAAAAGAAGACACGAAACCGTGTTTCTATCTCTCCTCTTTATTTGGAATGTTTGTTTTGCCTAGTCTGTACTGTATAATTACGATGTAATTATTATACATTTAAAGAAAATGGAGGATCTCATTAAAAATGATTAACACGAGTTATAGATGATTTTTACTGTTGAATTCAGAGAAAGGACATGTACCTTAAGTGAGAATATCCTCAGATAAATAATGCTTTAAGGAAGTGTTTTTAACCTTTTTCTCACAGACCAAAATTATACAGATGATGCTAGCTTGGCAGCCAATTCATCAATTTTAAAGTTAGTTCATGAACCTTATTCTGCTACATATCATCTTCTGGATGAGGAAAATATCTTCATTAGACTCTTCCCAATGTAACAAGGATCTCCATTACATTACAAAAGCATTGCCTTTACAATAAACTATTTAATATTACCTGGTGCCTTTTTTACTAATACTGGTGTCTTTGTACTAATGTAATAATGTGTCTGATTCATCTAGAGAGGACAGAATACAGTGGTAAGGGTGACGAAACTCCTGTACTCCAACCCAGTACCTCCGCCAAGTTTGCTTCTCCGAAACTTGACTGGGATCGCTGAGAGCCTTTCCCACTCTGGACCAGGCTACTGCGATTTATTGAAAACAGCACATATATTTATATCCCTAACAGTCTTATTTACATACAATATAGTTACAGTGGTACACAAAGTTCCCCTCCAGATCCTCCACTGAAGCCCTCTCCCAAACAGCACAGAAAGCCCAAATCAACCAATAGCTGTATGGACTTGTTATAGCAACTATTCACACTACAAAGCTTACAACCTTTGTGAATGAAGCCCTGTAATTACCAGGAAGGGGGGGAACAGACAACAGCAAGGGCTGAGAACCACATGGGAAATTTAAAGGACTGGCAAAGCAGTCGTCTGGAACTGGTTTGGAAGTTTACCTGGAAGAATGGGAAAATGGCATGGGAGCTACCATCACAGTAAGCAACCACAATTTGGGATCTTGACCCAGGTTCCAAGAGCCACATGTTTGAGGCAATAACAAATAGACTAAAATATAAAATTATGACAAAAATCAGTATGGGAGTAAGACAGCTAGCCTCTCAGCAGGGGTCATGCATTTCAAATTTTATACTGACTTGTGTTTCACAGTGATACAAACTTTTCTGTTTAAGACAAAGTCCAGGATCACAGCTAGGTCTATCTATGAGCCGCGTGGGTCAATAGATCAGATACAGTCTGTAGAAAAATAAATGCAATCAAGAATGAAATGAAATATCAGCATGAATTTTGGAACATATAGTGTTCCAGGGTTGTGGGAAAAAATAAATGTCTTAAACTACATATAGGGAACTAAATATTGCTTCTAAATGTAGACATAAACATGGAACCTTGATATAAAAATTTAGAACCAGATAGACATGTGGTCTCTAGATATAATCTGTTTGTCCAATGTTCACTTCAGTTATGTAGAGGTACATTTTGACATTCTAGAAAGGATTAGGCTAATCTCTGATCTTAAAGAAACAAATAATGGTGCAGACCATCTGGTAATAATAGTATGGGGAAAAGGTGTTATATGTAATAAACTCACATGTCCCAGAGCCCTATCACCCCTGGCTCTGGGTTTGAAATGCTCCTTGGGAGAGGGGATATTCCCACACTGCAGGATAGTCAGGAGGATATGTCCACTGATAATTCCGTTGTGCTGTATGTAAAAGGAAAGAAGGGCAGGACCTCCAATTGAATAGTATCACAATTCGTTTTATTGTATAAAAAAGGTTAAAAACCCTTACTTTGGATGTGGTGGGTACAAACTCGCAGAGTCACCCACATAAAAGCATAAAACACATGTATTCGAAAAAACGCTTCCTGGTTATGGTCCGGTCACGTGATCGCTTCCGGGTCCGCCCTCCAATGACGTCCGTGTGACGCGTTTCGCCCGCCTCCACAGGCTTCTTCCGACAACGTCATGGGGTTTCAGTCTTCCTTTTAAGTCCATAGTGCCGCCCTTCTCTCGCCTCATTGGTCGGGGGGCGTGGTTTCACACGATCTTTTTCAATCATTCAATTGCACACTAATAAACTTCATAGACTTAACCCCTTCCAGCACCCACACTAAAATGGTTATATTCAGTGTCACATAAGAAATGGAATCATCTAAGTGATGTTAATCCCAATTATTTCTAATGTATATATAGACCTTATCTAAATTATTCTACATAATGATTTGTCAAAGAGACATCTTCTTACTTCATTAAATTATATTTTTAAGTATACACAATGGATATTATACGAGGGTAATTGATAAAAATTCTATACAAACAATACAACAGAGATCAATTCTAGACAGCAGGAAAAACCTTAACTTTTCCCATATCCCTTAAGATAGACAGTGCAGATATATTATGCTCATTTCTAAAGTATACAGTTCTTATACTAAATACAGGCTGACATTATTGCAGAGTACCTGCTGATTGAAAAAGGGGGGGGAGAGGTTGGAAAAAACAGCCATTATAATTTATTTACAAAAAATGACATTACAATTTATTTACAAGAAATGACAAATTTCAAATTCTCCATTTAAACCCCTAGGGAACAACGATTTCAATTTAAACACCCACCTCATTTCTTGTTTCGACAATTTATTGTCTAGATTTTCACCCCTCCAATTTCTACCAACTCTCTCTATCCCAATAAATTGTAATTTGGTAACATCTCCCTGATGTTTGTGAATAAAATGGGAGGATAGGGGGTGCTCCTTAAAACCTCTTTTTATGTTACGCACATGCTCCTCGATACGAGTGTGCACTTGCCGGGTAGTTTTGCCGACATAGTGCATATTGCACGGGCATGTGAGGACATAAATACAGTTTGTGGTGTGACAAGTTATCAGTTGTTTCACACTATATACTTGTTGTGTATTGCCCCCTATTAGTTCTTTTTTGACACACTTAGTGGCTCCCGTGGTTCTGCACGCCAAGCAGTATCCGCATTGGAAAAAACCCACATCTTTATTGAGGAAGTTCTTATTTAAATTTTCTTGTCTAAAGCTGCTCTTTACCAGATGGTTCTTGATACTCGGTACTCCCCTGTAGATGATCCTTGGTTTTTTCGAGATTATCTTGTCTAACAGGGGGTCCTCTTTTAAGACAAACCAATATTTATTGATTATATTTTTTAAATCCTTATTCTTCCCTGAATAATCAAAAATTAGGGAAACTTCATTCTTGTTACTATTCTTTTTATTTTCAATCTTTTTACTTGATTTGTCTAGTAGCTTTTTCCTATCTATTTTCCCCACTTCCTTATGTGCCTTGTCCAATAGAGTCCTAGGGTAGTTTTTAGCCGTGAACTGTTCTACTAACTTGTCAATCTGACTCTCGCAAGTTTCTCCACTTGTGCAGTTTCTTTTTAACCTTAACATCTGCCCTTTGGGGATGTTGTCCAGCCACGGGCCATAATGGCAGCTGTCATAAAAAATGAAACTATTAACGTCCACCTTCTTGAAGAAGGTTTCAGTACATATTTGGTTGTGGGAAATAAAAATTCGTAAATCCAAGAAATTAACCTGACTATCACTATGGTCCATAGTGAGTTGAATCCCCCATGAATTGGAGTTTAAATGTGTCAAAAAGGCTGTAAGCTCTTCTGCAGAGCCCCTCCAGATCCAGAACAGATCGTCGATGTAACGGCGATAGGTGACCAGGTTCTGCACCCAGCCATGACCACCATATATAAAGGATTCCTCCCAATATGACATAAAAAGGTTTGCATAGCTGGGTGCGAACCTAGTCCCCATCGCCGTCCCAAGGATCTGTAGGTAGAAAGAGTCCAGGAAATAAAAATAGTTATTAGTCAGAATAAGATGGATACCCTCCAAAATAAATGTCTGTTGGTCCGGGGATAAATTTGAAGCCGACAGAAAAAATTGGACGGCCTCCATACCCTTAGAATGTGGGATAATCGAATAGAGTGATGACACATCCGCCGTTACAAGGATGTCACCATCCTTCCACTCGACTTCCTCCAATATTTGGAGAATTTGACTAGTGTCCCTTAAATAGGCTCTTGTTCCCTTCACTAGGGGTTGTAGACATAAGTCAATATACTCCGACAAGGGGGCTGACACCGAACCTATCCCAGAGATAATGGGCCTCCCTGGTGGTCTAGTTTCATGTTTATGGATTTTCGGTAGAAAATAGTATACAGGTATCTTGGGATAGATGACAACCAAATAGTCATATTCTACAGGGGATCATCTACAGGGGAGTACCGAGTATCAAGAACCATCTGGTAAAGAGCAGCTTTAGACAAGAAAATTTAAATAAGAACTTCCTCAATAAAGATGTGGGTTTTTTCCAATGCGGATACTGCTTGGCGTGCAGAACCACGGGAGCCACTAAGTGTGTCAAAAAAGAACTAATAGGGGGCAATACACAACAAGTATATAGTGTGAAACAACTGATAACTTGTCACACCACAAACTGTATTTATGTCCTCACATGCCCGTGCAATATGCACTATGTCGGCAAAACTACCCGGCAAGTGCACACTCGTATCGAGGAGCATGTGCGTAACATAAAAAGAGGTTTTAAGGAGCACCCCCTATCCTCCCATTTTATTCACAAACATCAGGGAGATGTTACCAAATTACAATTTATTGGGATAGAGAGAGTTGGTAGAAATTGGAGGGGTGAAAATCTAGACAATAAATTGTCGAAACAAGAAATGAGGTGGGTGTTTAAATTGAAATCGTTGTTCCCTAGGGGTTTAAATGGAGAATTTGAAATTTGTCATTTCTTGTAAATAAATTGTAATGTCATTTTTTGTAAATAAATTATAATGGCTGTTTTTTCCAACCTCTCCCCCCCCTTTTTCAATCAGCAGGTACTCTGCAATAATGTCAGCCTGTATTTAGTATAAGAACTGTATACTTTAGAAATGAGCATAATATATCTGCACTGTCTATCTTAAGGGATATGGGAAAAGTTAAGGTTTTTCCTGCTGTCTAGAATTGATCTCTGTTGTATTGTTTGTATAGAATTTTTATCAATTACCCTCGTATAATATCCATTGTGTATACTTAAAAATATAATTTAATGAAGTAAGAAGATGTCTCTTTGACAAATCATTATGTAGAATAATTTAGATAAGGTCTATATATACATTAGAAATAATTGGGATTAACATCACTTAGATGATTCCATTTCTTATGTGACACTGAATATAACCATTTTAGTGTGGGTGCTGGAAGGGGTTAAGTCTATGAAGTTTATTAGTGTGCAATTGAATGATTGAAAAAGATCGTGTGAAACCACGCCCCCCGACCAATGAGGCGAGAGAAGGGCGGCACTATGGACTTAAAAGGAAGACTGAAACCCCATGACGTTGTCGGAAGAAGCCTGTGGAGGCGGGCGAAACGCGTCACACGGACGTCATTGGAGGGCGGACCCGGAAGCGATCACGTGACCGGACCATAACCAGGAAGCGTTTTTTCGAATACATGTGTTTTATGCTTTTATGTGGGTGACTCTGCGAGTTTGTACCCACCACATCCAAAGTAAGGGTTTTTAACCTTTTTTATACAATAAAACGAATTGTGATACTATTCAATTGGAGGTCCTGCCCTTCTTTCCTTTTACATACAGCACAACGGAATTATCAGTGGACATATCCTCCTGACTATCCTGCAGTGTGGGAATATCCCCTCTCCCAAGGAGCATTTCAAACCCAGAGCCAGGGGTGATAGGGCTCTGGGACATGTGAGTTTATTACATATAACACCTTTTCCCCATACTATTATTACCAGATGGTCTGCACCATTATTTGTTTCTTTATATTTACAGATTATTTTAGCGCGTTCTTTTTGGTAACTATTGTTTTGCTTTTCACAATCTCTTGTGCATTGTATTTGTGAACGCTGCCATATTTTCTGCATGGGATTTTAGCGCTCACACATTGGTTATTGTGTTTCTAAGTTCACTATATTTACCTGGTGTTTTATTGTGTTCTGCTTTCTTGTGAGCTTGCTGTGTAATCCACTATGTCTATATTTGAGGCAAGGAGTAAATACTGTTCCAATCTGGATAACATTTTTGGGGAAGAGATAATCTGCGATACCCCTAATATCCCCAGAACAATACCTGAACTATGTAAGGATTTACAAAAATTACTTACTAAAGAATTAAAAATAAAGTGGGAAATTGCCACATTGGAACAGTATATTAAAGAAGAAATGGTACCAAGGGGGTTACGATTCAACAAAACACCCACCTTTGACAGGGATAGCGAAGAATTTATGGAGGAGTGGGATCAATATCTAAATGTGATTTCTATAGGCCTTATCAAGATTATCATTAAGAGGAGGCAGCTGAATCTTAGGGAACTAGACATGAAGATCAGAGCTATTAAAGAACTCCTAGAACCTTTTTTGGAGTCCAGGGAGATGGCAAAGCACTCAGAAATGATTGTAGAGGACATGAATAAAATAGAAAAGGAAGTCATTTCGATCAAAAAGAAGAAATATCAGAGAGACAAATCAGATTATAGGGGGAACAAAGTACATGCTTTCCATAGGGGAAATTTGGAAAATAGAAGGGGAAAATTAGAACCCCATAATTATGTACCCAGGAACGAATACCCAGTAAAGAAATATGAGGGGAATAGGAAACAATATAAACAAGAGTACAGACAATACAATGGAGACAGATACCAATATAGAAGGAGGAGGAGATCTTTTAGTGGGAGTAGACAGTATCAAAAGAAAGACAACTATAACCAAAAGTGGAGGACAAATGGTCAAGAGAGGGATACCCCAGTTAAGAAGTATGAAAAACAACCTTTGAATAGATCTATCAGAGTTCCTACCAATATAGAGGGAACGGAGAGAGATAGAACCCAAAAATTAGGGCCAGAGTCCAATGTTTGGGAATTAGCCTCCCAAGGATTAAATCGAAAACCAATAGACTCTAAGGAGCCTAATGAACAAAGAATCAGAGATACTACCCAGGGACGGGAGGGACATCCAAAGGATTTTTTAGATTGGGAACACAAAAGAAAAGAGAGAATAAAATTAAACCTCCCAAGTTCTCCACTAAAAAGAAGAATAGAAAGAGAGGAACAAGAGGGGGAAATAAGATACAGAGAAGGAAAAAGGGGAAGGATATAGACATCAAGGGAATATACAATCTTTCGAAACTTACACTAAATACTATGCAGAATAGAGTATTGGCTAGGGGGATAAAATTCTGCCCTACTGCGAATATGGATCATTTCTCAGTCTATATAGATTTGAAGAAGTTCGTTAGAAAATTATGTTTGAAACGCTTCTTTCTGGAGAAGGTGGACACTACTGAGGGATTAAATGGAGATGTGCAATTAAAGGAGCCCAATCTCACCTCACTTAAAAAGAAATCCACCTTTTTTCCGAAGGGCTGTAAGACTAAGTCAATGGATGCTTTTGAGGAACTAGTGATGCGAGAGGTGGAACGTATCAAAAGAATAAATAGGAATAGAATGAATTTGAATAAGGAAGAACAGCAAGCTTTGGCTGATTTAAGAGAGAACAAAGACGTGATTATCAAACCGGCCGACAAGGGGGGTGGCATCGTCCTTATGGACAGGGAATACTATGTGGAGGAATCATTGAGACAACTCAATGACGGCATTACGTATGAAAAATTGAAAGGTGACCCCACTCATGAGAAAAAAGACATGTTTATGGATTTTCTGAACAAAGGTTTATCAATGGGAGTTATCTCTAAAACAGAATATGACTATTTGGTTGTCATCTATCCCAAGATACCTGTATACTATTTTCTACCGAAAATCCATAAACATGAAACTAGACCACCAGGGAGGCCCATTATCTCTGGGATAGGTTCGGTGTCAGCCCCCTTGTCGGAGTATATTGACTTATGTCTACAACCCCTAGTGAAGGGAACAAGAGCCTATTTAAGGGACACTAGTCAAATTCTCCAAATATTGGAGGAAGTCGAGTGGAAGGATGGTGACATCCTTGTAACGGCGGATGTGTCATCACTCTATTCGATTATCCCACATTCTAAGGGTATGGAGGCCGTCCAATTTTTTCTGTCGGCTTCAAATTTATCCCCGGACCAACAGACATTTATTTTGGAGGGTATCCATCTTATTCTGACTAATAACTATTTTTATTTCCTGGACTCTTTCTACCTACAGATCCTTGGGACGGCGATGGGGACTAGGTTCGCACCCAGCTATGCAAACCTTTTTATGTCATATTGGGAGGAATCCTTTATATATGGTGGTCATGGCTGGGTGCAGAACCTGGTCACCTATCGCCGTTACATCGACGATCTGTTCTGGATCTGGAGGGGCTCTGCAGAAGAGCTTACAGCCTTTTTGACACATTTAAACTCCAATTCATGGGGGATTCAACTCACTATGGACCATAGTGATAGTCAGGTTAATTTCTTGGATTTACGAATTTTTATTTCCCACAACCAAATATGTACTGAAACCTTCTTCAAGAAGGTGGACGTTAATAGTTTCATTTTTTATGACAGCTGCCATTATGGCCCGTGGCTGGACAACATCCCCAAAGGGCAGATGTTAAGGTTAAAAAGAAACTGCACAAGTGGAGAAACTTGCGAGAGTCAGATTGACAAGTTAGTAGAACAGTTCACGGCTAAAAACTACCCTAGGACTCTATTGGACAAGGCACATAAGGAAGTGGGGAAAATAGATAGGAAAAAGCTACTAGACAAATCAAGTAAAAAGATTGAAAATAAAAAGAATAGTAACAAGAATGAAGTTTCCCTAATTTTTGATTATTCAGGGAAGAATAAGGATTTAAAAAATATAATCAATAAATATTGGTTTGTCTTAAAAGAGGACCCCCTGTTAGACAAGATAATCTCGAAAAAACCAAGGATCATCTACAGGGGAGTACCGAGTATCAAGAACCATCTGGTAAAGAGCAGCTTTAGACAAGAAAATTTAAATAAGAACTTCCTCAATAAAGATGTGGGTTTTTTCCAATGCGGATACTGCTTGGCGTGCAGAACCACGGGAGCCACTAAGTGTGTCAAAAAAGAACTAATAGGGGGCAATACACAACAAGTATATAGTGTGAAACAACTGATAACTTGTCACACCACAAACTGTATTTATGTCCTCACATGCCCGTGCAATATGCACTATGTCGGCAAAACTACCCGGCAAGTGCACACTCGTATCGAGGAGCATGTGCGTAACATAAAAAGAGGTTTTAAGGAGCACCCCCTATCCTTCCATTTTATTCACAAACATCAGGGAGATGTTACCAAATTACAATTTATTGGGATAGAGAGAGTTGGTAGAAATTGGAGGGGTGAAAATCTAGACAATAAATTGTCGAAACAAGAAATGAGGTGGGTGTTTAAATTGAAATCGTTGTTCCCTAGGGGTTTAAATGGAGAATTTGAAATTTGTCATTTCTTGTAAATAAATTGTAATGTCATTTTTTGTAAATAAATTATAATGGCTGTTTTTTCCAACCTCTCCCCCCCCTTTTTCAATCAGCAGGTACTCTGCAATAATGTCAGCCTGTATTTAGTATAAGAACTGTATACTTTAGAAATGAGCATAATATATCTGCACTGTCTATCTTAAGGGATATGGGAAAAGTTAAGGTTTTTCCTGCTGTCTAGAATTGATCTCTGTTGTATTGTTTGTATAGAATTTTTATCAATTACCCTCGTATAATATCCATTGTGTATACTTAAAAATATAATTTAATGAAGTAAGAAGATGTCTCTTTGACAAATCATTATGTAGAATAATTTAGATAAGGTCTATATATACATTAGAAATAATTGGGATTAACATCACTTAGATGATTCCATTTCTTATGTGACACTGAATATAACCATTTTAGTGTGGGTGCTGGAAGGGGTTAAGTCTATGAAGTTTATTAGTGTGCAATTGAATGATTGAAAAAGATCGTGTGAAACCACGCCCCCCGACCAATGAGGCGAGAGAAGGGCGGCACTATGGACTTAAAAGGAAGACTGAAACCCCATGACGTTGTCGGAAGAAGCCTGTGGAGGCGGGCGAAACGCGTCACACGGACGTCATTGGAGGGCGGACCCGGAAGCGATCACGTGACCGGACCATAACCAGGAAGCGTTTTTTCGAATACATGTGTTTTATGCTTTTATGTGGGTGACTCTGCGAGTTTGTACCCACCACATCCAAAGTAAGGGTTTTTAACCTTTTTTATACAATAAAACGAATTGTGATACTATTCAATTGGAGGTCCTGCCCTTCTTTCCTTTTACATACAGCACAACGGAATTATCAGTGGACATATCCTCCTGACTATCCTGCAGTGTGGGAATATCCCCTCTCCCAAGGAGCATTTCAAACCCAGAGCCAGGGGTGATAGGGCTCTGGGACATGTGAGTTTATTACATATAACACCTTTTCCCCATACTATTATTACCAGATGGTCTGCACCATTATTTGTTTCTTTATATTTACAGATTATTTTAGCGCGTTCTTTTTGGTAACTATTGTTTTGCTTTTCACAATCTCTTGTGCATTGTATTTGTGAACGCTGCCATATTTTCTGCATGGGATTTTAGCGCTCACACATTGGTTATTGTGTAATCTCTGATCTTCCATGTCATATGACAGCATGTACAAAATATCATAGTGCTTCAAGATTCTTAATGCTTGGTCTGAAATCCAGTTAAATGGATACAGAGATGAATCTCCTTGAAACAGTAGTATAACCAAAGCAGTATAGGTGGTCCTCTGTGTTCAGAGATTCCCCTTCTTACTCTATAACTAGGTTAATTGGGTAAACATGCTTACAGTGACTGTCCACCTGCTAAGAGGGTCTTAATAAAATGGTCTCCATTCTGAGATCAAAACGTGCAAAGAGAAGGGGAGATTTATCAAAAGTTCTGTTTTAAAAAAGTGGTGCAAAAATGTAAAGGGAAAGAGTCACCAATGGAATGTGTCTGCTGGTTTCACTGGTTTCCATGATCATTACCCCACTTTTAGTTCCAACTTCACTTACAAATAACAGATAGACGATGACCAGGCAAACCTTATGTAAAATTATCTTGCAAGTCCTTTAAGAAAGCATTCAAGACGTCACATTCAGGAATGAGCTGCATGTTTCATAAGGAAAGAAGATATAGTTGAATGGTGAATGGTGACTTGTGCATGATGGAACATATAACTTCAGCAATTAATTACTACTGATTATATCTCACAGTGGTCACTTGAATATCATCCGGTGCTGAAGAATCCTTATTTTAGTCCATGAGAAAAAAAAGAATTTGCATGAAACAATCTCTAGAAGAAACAAACAAACTTCTGTAAGGATGACTTACTCCCACCTCAGTATAGATGGTAAAGCAATACTCTAAAAGGAATAGAACACCCCTACTCATAATACATTGGAATAGTCCACTTCATTTTCTCAACTTCTATTTTCCTCCACATTACCATGCCTCCCAACTGCCCCCTATTACAGCAGGATAGTCCTAATTTTAGGGTCCTGTCCCACAATCGCGCTTTTGAGGACACAAGGGAACTGTCCCCAAAAAGCATAGCACAAGTGCATCATTAGATGCTAAAGGCAGTAAAACCCAGCAGAAAGCCCCAAAACAGTGTTCCCTGCATGCCCTGCTCTCAGTGGGCTGGGCTAAATGATTGACAAGTAGACATGTGCAATCGTTTTCGAACACCATTTCGTCCGAAATTTCTGACTTTTTCGCATTCGTTTACTAAAACGTAAACGAAAGTCCTACATACGAAATATAAATGAAATGAAAGGGCAAATGTCGAATGCATTACCTTTTCGTTTCAGTTCTTTCTTTTAAATTACTTCGTGCTGCAGGGGAATTTACCCCCACAGCACGGAGGAGAAACAAAAATCGCTGGTCCTCCCTGCAGCCTGACATTTAACCCGTGCAGGGCTACAAGAAGACTCTTACAAGCACGGGTTAATTGACCACCTTTGCTAGACGAAAAAAACACTGTGCATGCGCCAAATACAAAACAAGGAGGGAGCCGGCAGCGCTACCAGCTCCCTCCTTGTAATTAATAATATATTCCTACCCCCCACTGGCTGCTCGCTGTTTAGGCGACATGCCCCTACTCTAGCTGGTAGCGCTGCCAGGCCTCTCTTTGCTTTTTTTTTGCACTTGGGCAGTGGTATTTTCATCCTAATGGATGAAAACAAATTATTATTTTTTACCAAATTTCGTCTGAAAATAAATGGTTTAGGTTATTTGTAGGGGTAGGGTAAGGGGTAGTGTTAGGGTAAGGGGTAGAGTTTGGAATAGGGTTTGGAGTAGAGGTAGGGTTAGGGGTAGGGTTAGGGTTAAGGGTAGGGTTAGGGGCTAGGGTTAGGGGTAGGGGTAGGATTAGGGAATTGCCATAGTCCTGAATTCCCGTAGTCCTGAAGTGCTAAATTTTTTAATTGTCGAAGTCCCGAATTTCAGAAGTGCCGAACCGAAACAAAGTGCCGAAGTCCTTGAATTGGCGAATTGCTGACGTGCTGAATTTCGGAAGTGCCGAACCGAACCAGATTTTTTGCCCATGCCCATCCCTATCTGTTATTGCCATGTATGAAAAAAATCTAGAAGCAATAAACAAAGAATCCTGATAAACGTAATGGTTGTGAAAACACATTATTCTATTTTCGGACAGCATTCATTTAAAGAGCTTTGTACAATGGGAAAGGTAATACAGCCTATACCTAATTTTTGTCACATACCCCATTACAGAGTGAAAGAAAATGACAGATTTATTAAAGGAATTTATGGATTTTTCAGTTGTAGCAATCTGTGTCTTAGAGATTCCTTTGCTAATAAGAATTGAGAATTCTTGTAGTTATTTTAATTTATCAGCTTGGATTTTCCAATGTTTGCAATGTATTTAGAGTAGCTGTGTTTTGGTAGACTATTTAATGTCTATTGGCACTAGTGCACCTTGGGTAAATCCTATCTGTAAAATTCTTGCATCAAGTTATCATCTGTGACTGCAGCTCATTAAGCTTCTTATTATAGAGAGCTTGGGGAACATTCAATTTAGCATTCTATTGAGCTGATCTGGAAATTCTTCATTAATTGACTTTTAGAATCATGGCTGCTTGTATTAGGAAGCAGTATAGTTGCTTTTATGGCTGTTTAAGAAAAAAAAAGAATATTTTAGCTTAGGGTCCAAATAAAAATTGACCTGGGTTCTGTACATTGAATGTAAACAGTAAATTAAATGTAAGGTTGCCTGATTTTTTTATTTTGAAGCATTTGTAATTGTTATTAGTTACTCAAAAGCAATAAAAAGAAAAAACTATGTTTGATTAAAATGCAGATGTGACCGATAATAAGTTAGTGGGTTTCAAAGCTTCGATAACCATCAGACCAGCAGAGGACCATTTAAACTCCAATCCCCTGGTACTAATTTTGCTGGATCCTGAGAGTTATTGGGAATTTAACCCAGTTGAAAAAACGCCTTGCACTCCCAACACCTGCCAAGTAAGGAACGGGGAAGCTCAGTTAGACATAAGGAAGCTCAGTTAAACATCAGGTTGAACATTACCCCCAGGAAAAAAACAACAACTAATCAAAGTATGTTTTTCTACTGTAAGGTTCTGTTATACATTTCTGGCCTGTGTTTTGGGGCCAAGTATTAAGGTTTAGTCATTTCAAGGCAAAATGCATGGAGGTGTTTATCTGTGACTTGAGCACTAACGTTGAAATGAATTTGACTCAATGCAAACCACCATTATTTGCAAGTATTATATGTGCTTTCTAGGGCTATGACTTGTTGGAACTGGCACACTTGATGGTCACACTGACAATGTACAGTCTCTGACATACAAATCAGTCAAGAGCAATACTAAAAACTGTAGAGTGGTGAGAATGGACATGTTATTATATTCAAGCCGTGACACACTTGCTGGGAACAATTCTATAGGGAATAAAATCTCTAATTTTACTACCCTTCTGAGCTGTAGGAGACTCAATTGCACTTTGTACTGTTTTACATACTTTTACTGCTGGGAAAATTCTTTGGAGGATTGCTCACCGTTTTGTGCATATTTCATTATATAGGCATCAGATTTGTGGAAATGGTCCTTGATATGAATGAGAGAGAGAGAGAGAGAGAGAGAGAGAGAGAGAGAGAGAGAGAGAGAAAGATATATATATAGAGAGAGAGACAGTTAGATATATAGATAGATAGATAGATACATAGATAGATAGTGACTGTTTTCACAATACAAATTCTAATTTTTATAATGAAAATGAAGGGCAATCTATATGTACAGACAATAGAGTTGTAATCAAAGTTATATAACCCCCACTGAAAATCAGGTTTATTGTGAAAATTTACAGACGTTTAGCTGTGTGCAACGAACAAATCCTATCTGTAAAATTCAAAAAGCAATTGAAATAGCTCAACACAAGACATGCTTTAAGTGGTTTCCTCAAATTCAACTGAAAATTTAAGTTATACTGACTTCTCCAGTCTCAAAATTATTCAACCCCCTGAATAGAATCCCTCACAACAGCACAAATATGCAAAACAGGTGTGGTCTCAAGCACATCTGATGCAACTAATCAAAGGTGTCATTAGTTGCACCAGGTGTCCTTGATCTGCAACACTGAAATACCTGATCTGGATAGGGATTTGTTGAGTGTCATTTTTGACTGCATGTTAGAAATATGGATAAGTAAAAAGAATGGTCCACAAAGATGAAACAAAACTGGAAATTTTCGACCCATTGGATCAGCGTTATGTCTGGAGGAAGAACAATTCTGCATATAACAAAACAAACACTGTGCCTACAGTTAAGCATGGTGGTGGCTCAGTGATGCTCTGGGGCTGCCTTGCATTTTCTGGCACTGGAAACCTGCACAGTATCAGGAAATCCTAGGAGAAAACATCATTCCATCTGTGAAGAAGCTAAAGCTAGGTTGTAACAAAACCTTGTATATCTTTGTCCCAATTATTTTCCCTGCATTCAGTAGATTGATCTACCGAACATCAACCACCCCCCAGGCTCATTTAACTTTAAAGAAAGCCAGAAACTTAAGTGATCTTTCTGTGTGGCGCCATTTGTATAACCGAACAACACGTGCGCTGGAAAATGGTGGCCATCTTGTCTCCCGAAAGCAGGCAGCGGTACTTGGTCGGAGATACAGACAAAAAGATTAGCACTGATCAACCAAACCAAATAAAGTTTAGGATATTAGATAGGTAGGCAGCACACCTTAAGATGTAGGGCTCCCTCTGAGCTCCACACAATAAATACAATAGTAGAAAAGAATAAAGGGAAAGGTTGCGCCAAAACAATCATATTCTAATGTGTATAAACAACATGAAAAACTATTGCAAGAGGATATAGCAAATAATAGAGTAATAAAAACTATTAAAAACAAAAACCAGTGGGTATTGGTATAAAAATGTCCAGTATAGAGAGATAAACTTGCCAGAAGAAATGGCTATGGAATTCTTCAGAGAGCATTCTTCTGCCAGGAGATCAGGGTCAGGAGAAGAAAACAAGGGACAAGGGAATGCTATGGGGACTAAGTTTGCCCCCAGCTATGCAAACCTTTTCATGGCAGAATGGGAATCAGTGGCCGTTTGGGGTGAACATACCTGGAGTGCAAACCTGGTCACCTATTTTAGATATATTGATGATCTTTTTTTTATCTGGAAAGGCTCTGAAGACTCTCTTGAGGCCTTTTTAAACCATCTTAATAGTAACAATAAAGGCATAATTTTAACCTCTGAACACAGTAGGGAATGTATTAACGTTTTAGACTTGAAAATGTTTGTCCATGAGGGGACTAATAATACTAAAACCTTTTTTAAGAAGGTATGCACTAACACCATTATAGACCAATCGAGTTGTCACCACAAGCCATGGCTTAATGGAATTCCAAAGAGTCAATTCCTGCGTCTTCGCAGGAACTGCTCCCGCACTACAGACTTTAAGGATCAAGCCCAGATATTAAAAGACCAATTCATGGATAGAAACTACCCAGTTGAAAATGTAAATAAAACATTAGAAAAAGTTGCACTTAACGATAGAAAACACCTTTTAGAGTATAAAAATAAAAACAAAAAAGTCTCCCCTTTCTTTCCAGTCATTTTTAGAGTGGAATAAGTAGAGTAGATAAAAGTAATACGGTTAAAATAATTATTTTTAAAAATTGTCACATTTTAAAACAAGATGACATACTATGAGAACTTATACCAGAAAATTCCAGCATTGTTTTTATAGGCGCCCCAAATTTTAAATCAATTCTTTCAAAAAAGTTTACTGAAGATTCTGTTAATAATTCAACTTTCCTATCACAAACAAAGGGCTTTTTAGATGCAATAGATGTATAGTTTGTAAGAACACTGACCTGAATATAAAATCTAAGATTACACATTTCACCACTAATATTACTAACCATACTTATCCTATAAAAGACCTCATTTGCTGCAATACAAGGAACATAATATACCTACTGGAGTGCCCATGTGACCTCCAATATGTAGGGATGACCTCATAATGCTTAAAAACTAGACAAGTGGAACACTGCCGAAACATTACTAAAGGGTACCTTAACCATTCTATATCTAGACATTTCCTAATACATGACAACAATCCAAAACACCTTAAATGCATTGGAATCCAAAAATGCAACATTCCTTGGAGAGGTGGAAATGTTATGAAGATTTTAGGACAAAAAGGTATGTATTGGGTCTTTCTCCTAAAAACTCTTGCCCCTGCTAGCTTAAATGTAGATCTTTTTAGCTTTTTATAAAATTCATTATTCTTACTTACTACCCACACACATATTTTACCTTTATCCTTATTTTCATTCTCATGCATATGTATATCCAGATTTATATTTATATTTTTTATATTTATTAGTTGTCTTACTTCTTGTTACAAATTTTTATTTGTATTTTTTAAGTTGTATTTATTGTTATGCTTATTTTTATTTTATATTAATTTAATTTTTATTACCCCTTTTACCCCCATAGAATTACATTAAGTCTTTTACTAATCATATGTAATCAACACCTTTTAAATCTTTTTTTATCTAAAACAATAAAAATCCACTTTCTTTTTTTCCCTCATTGGGTAATGAACTTTGTTTTAACTTACATAGAGCTACTAAATCCTCCCAAAAAATGTAAGCTACCATTATAAGAGATACCAATAACATGGCCGCTGCCACAGGTATCTCGGCCAGGCTAATTTAGAACTATTAAACCTCTTTAAAAATGGCCGCCGCCATGTCTGCCACAGTAGACACCAAAAACATGGCCGCTGCCTTGAGTATCTCGATAGGATTCTTCCCCTTCTTTCCCCCCCTTTTACCTCGCCATTAAGATCCTCTCTAGGTTCATATTGAGGCACATGACACTACAGTATCATTTTATATTCCCTGTTTGGCCACAATCCAAATAAGGGGCATTTGATTTCGTTTTGAGCCGGTCGCGGCTCAAAACTACATTTCCCAGACTATCTAGCACCAAACATAGAAACATAGAAACATAGAATGTGACGGCAGATAAGAACCATTCGGCCCATCTAGTCTGCCCAATTTTCTAAATACTTTCCTTAGTCCCTGGCCTTATCTTATAGTTAGGATGGCCTTATGCCTATTCCACGCATGCTTAAACTTACTGTGTTAACTTACTTACTGTGTTAACCTCTACCACTTCATCTGGAAGGCTATTCAATGCATCCACTACCATCTCAGTAAAGTAATACTTCCGGATATTATTTTTAAACATTTGCCCCTCTAATGTCTCCTACTTTACTGTGTTGATTCCCTTTATGTATTTAAATGTTTCTATCATATCCCCCCGTCTCGTCTTTCTCTTTCCGCCAAGCTATACATGTCAAGATCCTTTAACCTTTCCTGGTAAGTTTTATCCTGCAATCCATGAACCAGTTTAGTAGCCCTTCTCTGAACTCTCTCTAAAGTATCAATATCCTTCTGGAGATACGGTCTCCCGTACTGCGTACAATACTCCAAGTGAGGTCTCACCAGTGTTCTGTACAATGGCATGAGCCTCTTTCTTCTGCTAATACCTCTCTCTATACAACAAAGCATTCTGCTAACATTTCCTGCTGCTCTATTACATTGTCTGCATAGCGGCCCGAGAACTAAGATGGTCGCAGACCACGTGATCTATTTTATTTATCTATTCTGAACGCTCAGATCCAGGCTATCCAGGGAAATCGGAACTGTGGGGGTTTCTATCTGTGTTATGTGTATTTTGGGGTGTTTTATGTTTTATTTTCTGTACCTCTAGTTCCTGGAAGATAATTAGTTTAAGCAAAGTACACTCAATTATCTCCCAGACACAGAGACTCCGGGGCGTGTTTTACTATACTTTTGCTAGAGATCCCATGCTGTGATCTGTGTATAAAAGTGGGCCATTTGGTCATAATAAACTATTCCTGTTGTGCCCTTCATCTAGTCTCGACTGATGTCTGGGTATGCGAACGATGAACACTAGATTTTTCTCACGACTCATATGAAATGCAAGGGGTTCGTTACAACTAGTGTCAGTGGTTGGATCGAACTTTCAAATGGACTTCTTGAACAAGGAATAGCAGCGAATGGCCCAGTGGTAATAAAAAAATTGCCTCTACTTTGGAATTCGCTGGAGTGCCTGGATTACTTTCTATATTAAATTCTATATTTGTTCCTTTTTTGGTACTGGGACTTATCCATTAGAGCACCCTGAATTCCATGACGAAGGATTGAGTGCACTTCCATCACCTACATATACTATTCACATCTAGTAATGGCCCCCTGCTGCAAGTTCAACAACCACCAAGGAAGAAAAGTAAGCAACAGACAGATATCCTGCCTGGCCTTATGTTATATACCCTTAGTTGAGATGATGTGTTTTACATCACATCCTGGTCATGCATCACTTCCTTTAGCAATTGTGGGAGGGAAGAAAATATTCTTAGCCCTCCTACCTAGATCTGTTTCTTTGTTTAGGGAGATCCTGAAAGGAAGACAAATTACCATGCAAAGAAGACAAGTTACCACAATAGTCATTATTATTGTATATACCCTCAATAAAAAAGCTAGGGCTTTCCGGTGATCCATCCCACATAATCAAGACATCATCTATGTTATGTAACGTCACCATAGGACAAGACTGCCCCCAAAAGCCTTACCTAAATGTATATGTCAATTTTCCCAATGGAAAATTGTTGGACAAAACTTCCTAGTGAGTGTATGTACATGTTATCCTTATATTGTTATACATTGAGCACATAAGTGTTGTCACATTTTCATCACCTTTGAGAGCGCTATCCAATGATCCGAAGCATACCTCGAATTCCACTAAGGCTTGATTGCAGATTAAGTCCTGGAAAATTCTACAGTGGCCATCACAGTCACCTGACTTGAACTCCGTAGAAAATCTCTGGTGGGATTAGAAGAAGGCGGTTGTAGATTGCAAACCCAAGAACATTACTGAACTGGAGGACATTGATTATGAGAAATGGGCTAAGATATGTCAGGAAGGCTGCCAGAAGCTGGTGTCTGGTTTTGTATCTTAAAGATGCTTGCCATGAAATGGTTGAAAAATTTAGAGAATGGCGAAGTCATTATAAGTTACTTTTTCAGTTGAATTTGGGGAAACCAATTGAAGCATTCACGGTGTTGAACTATTTTAATTGCTTTTGTTTGATTTGTTCATTGCAAACAACTGAAAGACTGTAAATTGTGACAATAAACCTGATTTTCAATGGAGGTTGAATAATATGGGTTATAACTGTAGATAGTCAATATAGATAGAGAGATAAATAAACATACAATCTATATAAATATAGACAGATAGACAGACAGATGTGTTGAAAAATGATGCTGAATGATGATGTTGTAAACATAATGCAATTATGTATATTGAAAAAACAAAAAAGGCTGCGCCAGGGGAAGTCAATATATAAACGACAATTAGTCCAAGTAAAAAGAGAAAGTCTTATCTAGAGTATGCTCCTGTGGGGAATGGAGGGTCTGTAGATCCACGGTCAGGGGAAAGTTCCTCGTTGGTCTCCTTCTTAGGGATTCACTCGTATGTGGGAAAAAACAGATACAAAACAGGATAGTGCAATACGTCTGATAATGAGGTAGATAGGAAATTAAAAGCTGGTATAAAACTCACATTTATAAGAGCTATAACTCGCTCTAGTGTTGAGGGCGTACAGCGGTACAATCCCCGCTTATGGGATATAGGGAAACTTTCCTCCGTCAGTGATATGTTCCACGCTCAAAGATAAAAGAGAAACAACCAATAGTGCTCACTGGGTAAAATAGTGATAAAAAATATTTTTGTATAAAATGGTACTCACAAGGGAGGAGCAGACCGACTGCTCCTTGAAGATAGCGCTGGTGGTATGATCCCCACCTCGGATTTCTTGGAGTCCAGGGAAATAAAAATAAAAATAAAAATAAAAATGCCAGATAACAGATAAATATACAGTGTAAAAAAGATAAATGGCACTAAATAAAAAGTGTCCAAAAAATCTTTAATATTAAAATACACAGTAAAATTCCATAAACGCGTTTCGCCAATGTGGCTTTATCAATATGGATTAAGAACCTGATACCTGGCAGAAAAGGGTTTAAATAACACATAAAAACTTAAAATTGGCGCCAAAATAGGGGACAGCCAATCAGAATACAAGTTATGAACAGACAAAAGTATGCTTTTAAAATTAGAATAGTAATAATAAATACACAATTGGGTTCGCTTATTATGGCTCTTTACATTGAAAATAATTTAAAACGAGGTGTGTTTTGGTGTAAACTTTACAATAATGCTGCGGTCACGTGACCGGCAGTCTAACCGCATGGGATCCTGGGATGTGTAGTTAGACGTCGGCGCGCACAGCGCAGCCGCCGACGTCTGAAGGAAGGGGGACGTCGGCTCGCATATGATTGCGGCCGACGAGGATGTAAGAGGGGCGGAGTAAACCATGACGACGGCTCGCTCAAGAGCCGCGGTCGTCGTCATGGAAACCAGCTATACACAGAAACGACGGCCAGCACAAGGCTGCGGTCGTCGTCAGGGTAACGGAAGTAAACATGTAAACGTCGGAGCACACACTCAGTGTGACCGACGGAGGGATGCAATCTGACTCTGCCAGATACACTGAAAAGTGTCATCAGGCATAGTCAGAAGCACATAAAAAACCAAATAAAAATAAATAAATAAATAAAAAAATCCCCAGAATGAGAACAGGGGGATGGATATGTAAAGATGCATAGGGAGGGTACATATTAATACAGATAAATACTGAATAAAACAAAGTCAAATATACAGTACATAAGAACACAGTGGGTAAAAACATGTGAGGAATGCATATTTATAGAAAGTTAAACAAATCAAAGTCAACATTAAGACCATAGGGAGTGAGGGTTTGGAGTTTGTAAACCCATTCCATTTCCATTTTCCCTAAAATGGTTTTAATGTTACCGCCCCTCCATGGAATCGTACATTTTCTTATTCCAATACATTTCAACAATCTAGGATCTTTATTATGTTTAACAAAATGTTTGGATACTGAGTGATTTAAGTACCCATTTTTTATATTTCTGCAATGTTCGCTTAATCGTGTTTTTAAGCACCTAGTGGTCATTCCAACATATTGGAAGCCACAAGGGCATTCAAGCAGATAAATAACATTTTTAGTTGAACAGTTAATGAAATCAGTAATTTTGTAGACCTGATTTGTCACTTTAGAAGTGAATTGGGTGACTTTATGAGGAACAGTAAGATCAGTACTTCTACAAACAATGCACATCTTACATTTGCAAAAACCTTTGATTTGTGGGAAAAAGGATAGCGGGGCTGCATTGGTTGTTTCTTTAGTAAAATTCTTAGTTAATATTGATTTAAAATTGGGTGCTCCCCTGAAGACTATGTTTGGACGTTCTGGTATGATTTTATTGAGAATTTCGTCTTGCTTTAAAATATGCCAGTGTTTTTTTATAACTTTCTTTACGTTGTTACTTTTATTATTATAGTTAAAAATGATAGGCAAAGGCATAGGATTATCAGTATTTTTCGGCTTGTATTCTAAAAGTTCATTTCTATCTTTTATTTGGGTATTTTCAATAGTGTCTCTAAGTGCTGTTTCGGAATAGTTTTTCTCAATAAATTTGTTTTTTAAAAAATTGGCTTGTTGGTTAAAATCACTTATTTCGGAACAGTTTCGCCGGAGTCTTAACATTTGGCTTTTTGGAGCACTATCGAGCCAGGGCTGATAATGGCAGCTGGTTTTGTCTATGGCAGTGTTCACGCAAACTTTTTTAAAAAACGTCTTAGTATGTATTTTCCCATTTTTTATAAAAATATTAAGATCTAAAAAGTTAATTTGTTCCCTGCTGTATTCGTAAGTTAGAAATATACCTCTATTGTTTATATTAAGATCATTCATAAAATAAATGAGTTCATCTTCAGTGCCCTCCCAGATAAAAAAAAGGTCATCAATATATCTAAAAAATGAGACTAGGTTCGCTCTCCACTGGTGGTCGTTAAAAATAGCTTTGGATTCCCAATCCGCCATAAATAAGTTGGCGTAGCTGGGAGCGAACCTAGTCCCCATCGCAGTGCCTCTTTTCTGTAAATAAAAAGAGTTTAAAAACCAAAAATAGTTATTTTTTAAAATAATATTGATGCCTTCCAATATAAAATCAATTTGTGTATCAGCAATTTTTCCCTCTTCTGTTAGAATATCTCTAATGGCTTGACAGCCTATCTCATGTGGGATAATTGTGTAGAGTGACTGGACATCACATGTAACTAATAAAAAACTTGGCTTCCATATAAAATTGTTTAAAAACTTTAAAAGGGCCATAGAGTCTTGCAGGTAAGATCTCATGAGTTTGACTGAAGGTTGTAAAAGGGTGTCTATGTACTGTGAGAGGTTACATAAAAGGGAGCCTATGCCAGACACAATAGGTCTCCCAGGTGGTGAGGTTTCATTTTTATGAATTTTGGGGAGGAAGTATATGACCGGTATTATAGGAAATTTTTTATTTAGAAAATTAAATTCATGTTTGTTTAAAATCCCCGAACTTAGGCCTTTGTTTAAAAATTGGGTTAAAACAACTTGAATTTTTGCGGTTGGATCTGATGTAAGTTTTTTATACACATTAATATCATTTAATTGTCTGTGTGCCTCTTCTATATACATCTGGCTGGATAGTATAACTATCCCCCCTCCTTTGTCGGCGGGCTTGATTACGATATTTTTATCTTCCTGAAGTTCTTTTATTGCCAATTTTTCCATATGTGTTAGATTCTGAGGGTCGTATTTTCTATTCTTAATTTTTTCTAAATCTTTTACTACTAGTTTTTCGAACATAGTGATTGGAGCGGATTTGAAATGGGCAGGGTAGAAGGTAGACTTTTCCCTTAAATGTGTATTGATGATAGAGTGGTTTTCAGGAGATTTGTGAGGTGGTGGATTGGGATTTAAAATGAGATTTTCTTCGCTTTTGTCTATAAAGAATCTTTTAAGAGTGGCTTTCCGCACAAATTTATTGACATCGAGGAAAGCTTCAAACGGTTTAAAAGAATTAGTTGGGGCAAATTTAAGACCTTTTGTTAAGACTGATATTTGTGCACTAGTTAAAATTTTTTGTGAGAGGTTAAAAATGCCATTATTCGGATTTGCTTGGGGAACTGTTATCTTTCTAATCTTTCTTTTTTGTTCGCGCCTGCCACTTCTTCTTCCTCTAAATTTAAAATCCTTTTTTGTGATCGTGAGTGGTATGGTGTTTGGGCTAGTGTAGTGGGGTGGGTTCTGATCTCTAAAAAATGATCCTCATTTTCAAATTCTGAATCTAAGGATAACAGCTGATATCTGTTTTGGTGATTAGGGATCGTGGGTGATTTGAAATAGTTAGAATATTCCTTGTGGTCGTTAATATATCTGGATCTTTGTGGTTTAGGGGATGGGTATTGGTGTTGGGGTAATACGGGTAATACGTCAGCACCCCAACACCAATACCCATCCCCTAAACCACAAAGATCCAGATATATTAACGACCACAAGGAATATTCTAACTATTTCAAATCACCCACGATCCCTAATCACCAAAACAGATATCAGCTGTTATCCTTAGATTCAGAATTTGAAAATGAGGATCATTTTTTAGAGATCAGAACCCACCCCACTACACTAGCCCAAACACCATACCCCTCACGATCACAAAAAAGGATTTTAAATTTAGAGGAAGAAGAAGTGGCAGGCGCGAACAAAAAAGAAAGATTAGAAAGATAACAGTTCCCCAAGCAAATACGAATAATGGCATTTTTAACCTCTCACAAAAAATTTTAACTAGTGCACAAATATCAGTCTTAACAAAAGGTCTTAAATTTGCCCCAACTAATTCTTTTAAACCGTTTGAAGCTTTCCTCGATGTCAATAAATTTGTGCGGAAAGCCACTCTTAAAAGATTCTTTATAGACAAAAGCGAAGAAAATCTCATTTTAAATCCCAATCCACCACCTCACAAATCTCCTGAAAACCACTCTATCATCAATACACATTTAAGGGAAAAGTCTACCTTCTACCCTGCCCATTTCAAATCCGCTCCAATCACTATGTTCGAAAAACTAGTAGTAAAAGATTTAGAAAAAATTAAGAATAGAAAATACGACCCTCAGAATCTAACACATATGGAAAAATTGGCAATAAAAGAACTTCAGGAAGATAAAAATATCGTAATCAAGCCCGCCGACAAAGGAGGGGGGATAGTTATACTATCCAGCCAGATGTATATAGAAGAGGCACACAGACAATTAAATGATATTAATGTGTATGAAAAACTTACATCAGATCCAACCGCAAAAATTCAAGTTGTTTTAACCCAATTTTTAAACAAAGGCCTAAGTTCGGGGATTTTAAACAAACATGAATTTAATTTTCTAAATAAAAAATTTCCTATAATACCGGTCATATACTTCCTCCCCAAAATTCATAAAAATGAAACCTCACCACCTGGGAGACCTATTGTGTCTGGCATAGGCTCCCTTTTATGTAACCTCTCACAGTACATAGACACCCTTTTACAACCTTCAGTCAAACTCATGAGATCTTACCTGCAAGACTCTATGGCCCTTTTAAAGTTTTTAAACAATTTTATATGGAAGCCAAGTTTTTTATTAGTTACATGTGATGTCCAGTCACTCTACACAATTATCCCACATGAGATAGGCTGTCAAGCCATTAGAGATATTCTAACAGAAGAGGGAAAAATTGCTGATACACAAATTGATTTTATATTGGAAGGCATCAATATTATTTTAAAAAATAACTATTTTTGGTTTTTAAACTCTTTTTATTTACAGAAAAGAGGCACTGCGATGGGGACTAGGTTCGCTCCCAGCTACGCCAACTTATTTATGGCGGATTGGGAATCCAAAGCTATTTTTAACGACCACCAGTGGAGAGCGAACCTAGTCTCATTTTTTAGATATATTGATGACCTTTTTTTATCTGGGAGGGCACTGAAGATGAACTCATTTATTTTATGAATGATCTTAATATAAACAATAGAGGTATATTTCTAACTTACGAATACAGCAGGGAACAAATTAACTTTTTAGATCTTAATATTTTTATAAAAAATGGGAAAATACATACTAAGACGTTTTTTAAAAAAGTTTGCGTGAACACTGCCATAGACAAAACCAGCTGCCATTATCAGCCCTGGCTCGATAGCGCTCCAAAAAGCCAAATGTTAAGACTCCGGCGAAACTGTTCCGAAATAAGTGATTTTAACCAACAAGCCAATTTTTAAAAAAACAAATTTATTGAGAAAAACTATTCCGAAACAGCACTTAGAGACACTATTGAAAATACCCAAATAAAAGATAGAAATTAACTTTTAGAATACAAGCCGAAAAATACTGATAATCCTATGCCTTTGCCTATCATTTTTAACTATAATAATAAAAGTAACAACGTAAAGAAAGTTATAAAAAAACACTGGCATATTTTAAAGCAAGACGAAATTCTCAATAAAATCATACCAGAACGTCCAAACATAGTCTTCAGGGGAGCACCCAATTTTAAATCAATATTAACTAAGAATTTTACTAAAGAAACAACCAATGCAGCCCCGCTATCCTTTTTCCCACAAATCAAAGGTTTTTGCAAATGTAAGATGTGCATTGTTTGTAGAAGTACTGATCTTACTGTTCCTCATAAAGTCACCCAATTCACTTCTAAAGTGACAAATCAGGTCTACAAAATTACTAATTTCATTAACTGTTCAACTAAAAATGTTATTTATCTGCTTGAATGCCCTTGTGGCTTCCAATATGTTGGAATGACCACTAGGTGCTTAAAAACACGATTAAGCGAACATTGCAGAAATATAAAAAATGGGTACTTAAATCACTCAGTATCCAAACATTTTGTTAAACATAATAAAGATCCTAGATTGTTGAAATGTATTGGAATAAGAAAATGTACGATTCCATGGAGGGGCGGTAACATTAAAACCATTTTAGGGAAAATGGAAATGGAATGGGTTTACAAACTCCAAACCCTCACTCCCTATGGTCTTAATGTTGACTTTGATTTGTTTAACTTTCTATAAATATGCATTCCTCACATGTTTTTACCCACTGTGTTCTTATGTACTGTATATTTGACTTTGTTTTATTCAGTATTTATCTGTATTAATATGTACCCTCCCTATGCATCTTTACATATCCATCCCCCTGTTCTCATTCTGGGGATTTTTTTATTTATTTATTTATTTTTATTTGGTTTTTTATGTGCTTCTGACTATGCCTGATGACACTTTTCAGTGTATCTGGCAGAGTCAGATTGCATCCCTCCGTCGGTCACACTGAGTGTGTGCTCCGACGTTTACATGTTTACTTCCGTTACCCTGACGACGACCGCAGCCTTGTGCTGGCCGTCGTTTCTGTGTATAGCTGGTTTCCATGACGACGATCGCGGCTCTTGAGCGAGCCGTCGTCATGGTTTACTCCGCCCCTCTTACATCCTCGTCGGCCGCAATCATATGCGAGCCGACGTCCCCCTTCCTTCAGACGTCGGCGGCTGCGCAGTGCGCGCCGACGTCTAACTACACATCCCAGGATCCCATGCGGTTAGACTGCCGGTCACGTGACCGCAGCATTATTGTAAAGTTTACACCAAAACACACCTCGTTTTAAATTATTTTCAATGTAAAGAGCCATAATAAGCGAACCCAATTGTGTATTTATTATTACTATTCTAATTTTAAAAGCATACTTTTGTCTGTTCATAACTTGTATTCTGATTGGCTGTCCCTGTCACGGTAATATACCCCAACACGCAGGAATAGTTCACAGTCAAGAGACAAGAAACAGAGTTCGTCTTACCGGACCTTAGAATGGCCGGACTAGGACGAGAGAAAGACAGAGTCAGAACAAGCCGAGGTCAAGGGAACTGAGAGACAGCGTAACGTAGAACAAGCCGAGGACTGGTACACAGAGGACAAAACAGCGGATAAGCAAGCAAGGATAAGGAGAGAGCGGAGTCAGGAACAAAGCCAAGGTCAAGCACCAAAAAACCAACTGAACGATACAAGCACTAAAGGGAACTTGACAGAAACCACGATAGGGCAAAGAGCAAGGGAAACAGGTGAGTATAAATACCCTTAAGGTTCACTTTGATTGGCCCCTGTCATATCCACGCCCCCAAAACGTGAGTGTATGGGGAATGTGGCCTGACAGGGGCCAATGGGAGACTGATTCTAATTTAGTCTCCCACTGTCCCTTTAAGAGCGCGCCCGAGACGCGCGGCGCGCTCTTAGTGTCGGGCGGAACATGTGACCGCTTCTCGCGGTCACTGCCCTCCTGACTGATCCCATCGTTGGCTGAGCCGCGCGCGGCTCGTGCAGGAGCAGGACCGCGCGCGGCGAGAAGGGAGGACCCCGGCCGGCCCCTGGAGAGGGTAAGTACCGCTACAGTACCCCCCCCTGAAGACACGCCCACCGGGCGGGGAGGAGCAGGCCTGGCAGGAAAACGAGCGTGGAAAGAACGCACAAGGCGAGGAGCGTGAACAGCGTCAGCGGAAATCCAACTGCGTTCCTCAGGCCCATAGCCCTTCCAATGTACCAGATATTGGAGGCGACCCCGAAGCAAGCGAGAGTCAATTACAGCCGCCACCTCAAACTCCTCATGGCCCTCCACCGAAACCGGAGGAGGAGGGGGGACATGCCGAGTAAAACGGTTGCACAGGAGGGGTTTTAACAAGGAGGTATGAAACACGTTAGGAATGCGTAAATTTTTTGGAAGATCCAATGCATACGAGACAGGATTAACCACATGCAAGATACGAAAAGGGCCAATAAAACGAGGAGCCAACTTCATAGAAGGCACACGAAGACGAATATTGCGAGTAGAAAGCCAAACCCGGTCTCCCACAGCATAGGATGGAGCCGCCCTGCGATGCTTGTCAGCGTGAATCTTCTGGCGAGCAGCTGAGGCCACCAAAGAACACTGAACCTGCTCCCAAGTATTACGTAGACTAGCCAAATGTTCGTCCAGAGCTGGCATGCCCTGTAAGGAGAATGCAGCTGGAAGAACCACGGGATGCCGGCCATAAACAACGTAAAAAGGGCTGTTACCGGAGGATTCATGAGCAGCATTATTACGAGCAAACTCAGCCCAAGGAAGCAGGTCAGCCCAATTGTTCTGATGGTGGGACACGAAACAGCGAAGATACTGCTCCAGAGATTGGTTGGCACGTTCAGCAGCTCCATTAGACTGGGGGTGGTAGGCTGAAGAAAACGAGAGGGAGATACCCATCTCTGCACAAAACGCTCTCCAGAATCTGGAAATAAACTGGCTACCCCTATCGGACACGATCGAAGTGGGAATACCATGCAACCGAAACACCTCCCCGGCAAAGATAGAGGCAAGTTCCTTGGATGATGGCAATTTGAGAAGAGACACAAAATGAGCCATCTTAGAAAAACGATCCACAATCATCAGGATGACAGTTTTACCATTAGAGGGAGGTAATTCAACAATAAAATCCATGGATATATTGGACCATGGCCTCTCGGGTATGGGCAGCGGATGCAACAACCCACAAGGAACTCTGTGGGAGGACTTCATACTGGCACAAGTGCTACAGGCATTAACGTAATCGGTGACGTCCTTGCGCAAGGAAGCCCACCAGAAATATCTAGAAACTGCTGAGACTGTCTTAGAAATACCAGGGTGTCCAGCAGTTCTAGTGTCATGATATAATGACAAGATGTCTCGTCTCTCTGGTATATCAACGAATAGCTTATCAGCAGGCCTCTCCTCAGGAGCCAAGTTTTGTTTAGCCTGAATAGTTTGTAATAGAGAAGACGAAATAGAAAGAACAGTAGTCGCTATTATTCTGTCAGGCGGAATGACAGGGGTAACATCGACCTCGAGTTTGTCAGTAGTTTCGAATTGTCTGGACAGAGCGTCAGCTTTAGTATTACGATCACCCGGTCTGTAAGTGATTATGTAATTAAAACGAGACAAAAAGAGAGACCACCTGGCCTGCCTAGAAGACAATCTTTTTGCTTCACTAAGGTATGAGAGGTTTTTGTGATCCGTTAAAATGAGGATAGGATCCCTGGTACCCTCTAGCAGATGTCTCCACTCCTTGAGCGCCAAAATGATAGCAAGGAGTTCACGATTGCCTACATCATAATTCCTCTCTGCTTTGGACATCTGTCTGGAAAAGAAGCCACAAGGGTGTAACGGCTTTTCAGGTGAATCTCTTTGAGACAAGATAGCACCTACCCCTATCTCAGAAGCATCAACCTCAAGAATAAAGGGCAGTGAAGGGACAGGATGCTGTAAAACAGGAGCAGAGGCAAATGTAGCTTTCAAGAATTCAAAGGCCTCGAGTGCTTCTGGTTTCCAGACACGAGTATTACCATCCTTCTTGGTCATTCTGGTTATAGGCGCTACAATGGCAGAAAATCCTTTAATAAAACGCCTATAATAATTAGAGAACCCCAGAAAACGCTGAATGGCTTTCAAACCCTGGGGCAGAGGCCATTCCACAATGGCAGACAGTTTCTTGGGATCCATACGAAAACCCTTGGCAGAGATTATATAACCCAAGAATTGGACTTCAGATTGATCAAATGAACATTTTTCGAGTTTGCAATAGAGACCGTTAACCAGAAGAGTTCTCAACACTAATTTAACATGCATGTGATGAGTCTGTAAATCATTAGAATAAATTAATATGTCGTCCAAGTATACTATAACGAATGTATGTATAAATTGACGTAGGACATCATTAATAAATTCTTGAAAAACTGCTGGGGCGTTACAAAGACCAAAGGGCATCACAGTGTACTCGTAGTGGCCACTCCTAGTATTGAAAGCAGTCTTCCACTCGTGATCCTTTTTGATACGTATGAGGTTGTAAGCACCCCTAAGGTCCAATTTAGTAAAAACTGTGGCCTGTTTAAGCCTATCAAAAAGTTCAGTGATCAAAGGTATGGGGTACGCATTTTTGACGGTGATTTTATTAAGGCCCCTATAGTCAATACAAGGCCTTAATTCGCCATCTTTCTTAGACACAAAGAAGAACCCAGCCCCTGCCGGGGAAGAGGATCTTCTTATAAATCCCTTCTCTAGAGATTCCTTGATATATTCCTCCATAACCAGATTCTCCTGAGGAGATAAAGGATATATTCTCCCTTTGGGAGGCATCGTACCAGGTAATAAATCAATTGCACAATCGTAAGGCCTGTGAGGTGGCAATCTTTCAGCCTCCCTTTTATCAAAAACAGATTTAAGAGACAGGTACTGAGAGGGTATGACCGTAGGCACGGGAGGAATATGAGTAGAATTCAAAGGGGTGACTTTAACAACACAAGACTCTTGGCAAGAATCACTCCAAGAAACTACTTGTCCTGACTCCCAATCAATGGTGGGATTATGAGTACGTAACCAAGGATACCGTAACACGAGGTGAGAGGAAGGAGAAGTAATGATCTGAAACCGAATGGTCTCAGAGTGTAACACCCCTGTAGACATATGTAGGGGAACAGTCTCATGTGTGATAATTGGAGAGCATAATGGTCTACCATCTATGGCCTCAACGGCCAAGGGTGTCTCCTTCTCTCTGGTGGGTATGTTATTCTCCTTGACAAAACTGGAATCGATAAAGTTTTCGGCCGCTCCGGAATCAACCAGGGCTAGTATATTCCCTGCTATGCAGTCACTATCAAGGTGCAGGGAAACAGGAAGAAGTAACTTATTAAGAGGCAAATGTGAGGACTGTGATGTCACACCCAAGGCCAGTCCTCTATACGGTCTTAGGTGCGATAGTTTCCCGGACGCACGGGACATTCTTGTCTCATATGACCCCTCCTACCACAATAAAGACAAAGTCCCTCCTTTCTCCTATAAAGCTTTTCAGCGTCAGTAAGTTTAGCAACCCCTAACTGCATAGGTTCCTCCTCAGAACCCTTAGATCTCTCGGGAATCTCAGCTCTAGGGGAGTTAAAGGGAACAAAATGTCTATTTCTGGACCTGGTATATAACCTGTCACGGATCCTGTTATCTATATCGATAAGATAGTCAATCAGGTCCTCCAGGGGTACAGGGAGGTCCTTAGCTGCTACCTCATCTAAGATAGTATCAGACAGACCTTCCATAAAGGCAGTAGTAAGGCCATTATTAGTCCAATCTACCTGTGAGGCAAGGGTCCGGAACTGAATAGCATAATCAGCTACAGATTTAGATCCTTGCTTTATTCTCATTAATGCCCTGGCGGCATTTTTTGACCTTTTAGTCGTGTCAAATGTTCTACGGAACGCTGTGAGGAAGCTATTGAAGTCGTGTACCATAGGCCCATTAGCCTCCCAAATAGGATTTGCCCATTCTAGTGCCTTATCCGTAAGCTGGTGCATAAGAAAACCCACCTTAGATCTGTCAGTGGGAAATGAACGTGGGTACATTTCGAAGTGGAATTCCACTTGATTAAGGAATCCCCTACATGTCTTAGCGTCCCCTCCATACCTAGGTGGCGGGGTTAGATGTGCAGAAGCATTAGACATATTAGCTGTGTCCGGTATAGGGTTTACAGGAGGCGTAGGTACAGGTACCGGAACAGATCTGGATAACAGTGTCTGGATGGCTTGAGCCATTTGATCCATACGGTGATCCTGTTCTGCGAATCTAGCCTCATGAGTGGCCATCTGTTGACCTAAACCTGCGGGGTCCATGGCCCTATCGTAATGTCACGGTAATATACCCCAACACGCAGGAATAGTTCACAGTCAAGAGACAAGAAACAGAGTTCGTCTTACCGGACCTTAGAATGGCCGGACTAGGACGAGAGAAAGACAGAGTCAGAACAAGCCGAGGTCAAGGGAACTGAGAGACAGCGTAACGTAGAACAAGCCGAGGACTGGTACACAGAGGACAAAACAGCGGATAAGCAAGCAAGGATAAGGAGAGAGCGGAGTCAGGAACAAAGCCAAGGTCAAGCACCAAAAAACCAACTGAACGATACAAGCACTAAAGGGAACTTGACAGAAACCACGATAGGGCAAAGAGCAAGGGAAACAGGTGAGTATAAATACCCTTAAGGTTCACTTTGATTGGCCCCTGTCATATCCACGCTCCCAAAACGTGAGTGTATGGGGAATGTGGCCTGACAGGGGCCAATGGGAGACTGATTCTAATTTAGTCTCCCACTGTCCCTTTAAGAGCGCGCCCGAGATGCGCGGCGCGCTCTTAGTGTCGGGCGGAACATGTGACCGCTTCTCGCGGTCACTGCCCTCCTGACTGATCCCATCGTTGGCTGAGCCGCGCGCGGCTCGTGCAGGAGCAGGACCGCGCGCGGCGAGAAGGGAGGACCCCGGCCGGCCCCTGGAGAGGGTAAGTACCGCTACAGTCCCCTATTTTGGCGCCAATTTTAAGTTTTTATGTGTTATTTAAACCCTTTTCTGCCAGGTATCAGGTTCTTAATCCATATTGATAAAGCCACATTGGCGAAACGCGTTTATGGAATTTTACTGTGTATTTTAATATTAAAGATTTTTTGGACACTTTTTATTTAGTGCCATTTATCTTTTTTACACTGTATATTTATCTGTTATCTGGCATTTTTATTTTTATTTTTATTTTTATTTCCCTGGACTCCAAGAAATCCGAGGTGGGGATCATACCACCAGCGCTATCTTCAAGGAGCAGTCGGTCTGCTCCTCCCTTGTGAGTACCATTTTATACAAAAATATTTTTTATCACTATTTTACCCAGTGAGCACTATTGGTTGTTTCTCTTTTATCTTTGAGCGTGGAACATATCACTGACGGAGGAAAGTTTCCCTATATCCCATAAGCGGGGATTGTACCGCTGTACGCCCTCAACACTAGAGCGAGTTATAGCTCTTATAAATGTGAGTTTTATACCAGCTTTTAATTTCCTATCTACCTCATTATCAGACGTATTGCACTATCCTGTTTTGTATCTGTTTTTTCCCACATACGAGTGAATCCCTAAGAAGGAGACCAACGAGGAACTTTCCCCTGACCGTGGATCTACAGACCCTCCATTCCCCACAGGAGCATATTCTAGATAAGACTTTCTCTTTTTACTTGGACTAATTGTCGTTTATATATTGACTTCCCCTGGCGCAGCCTTTTTTGTTTTTTCTTTTGTCTCATCTTTTAAGGGTATTTGAGGGATTCCCTTATTAGGTTGCTGCCTTTTTGTTACTTAGCGCTTACTCTCTCTCCTTGGTTTAATTATGTATATTGATCTGTTTATTAGAATTATAAAATCACAAGAAACTTCCTTACATCAGTGATAAAATCAGATTTTTTTTATTTCAATATACAACAAAATTAATTTATTCTAGGGAAACCAGAAAGTCATAAAGATACGTAAAGTCAGCTGTGAGTGTAAACACCATTTGAATAGTATTGAATACTAGATACAATTACTGTTTCATCTCATTTTACAGAAATGGCCTCTTTGATATGATCATTTGCTTTCACTACAAGCTCACCACAAGGGTTAATAAATGGTAATCACATTGCATCTGTTTTTTTAGTTATATGCAACTAAATTGAACCCATTGATTGGAGAACCAGTTCTCCTTGATCATAAACATGCTTTCACAAAGTTAATGTTAAAATACCCTTAACATATCTGAAAATTACAAGTCGCTGTGAGCTTATTATTTTTCAACATTTCAGCAATTTCTATTGAAAACTTCCATGTGGGGATTCACAAAAGGCACATCAAATTGATGTTTTGTTAATGGAGCTGATTATTATTTTTGTGTAAATACATTAAGGAATCATCTGCATATTTTATGTCCCAGAGCAGAAATCTTACTTCCGTTGCTGGTATGGATACATCAAAAAATCAGGATATTAGCCAAAGTTCTCAATTATTCATGCTACAAAATGAGACAAGTTTCATGGAACATAATAAACTTTCTATCCTTCCAATGATATTTTAGTTAAATTTCTAAAAGAAGTGTGCCTGCTTGAAAGGTCTGCACTGCAGGCCTATTTAAAAAAGACGCATGTCTGTCTGGCATGAATGTACCCCAAACTGATTGTCTATCTCCATGGCCAGCCCCACTCAGCACCGTTAAGGCACTTTGCCAATACATGCAGTTTGCACAGTGCAAGCAAGTCTAATAAAAAATCCCTGGTGTTCCCAAATTCAGGACATAAACAAACAAACCCAGACACAGAAGTACAAGTCCACAAATTTGTGAATGTCTGGTCCATGAATTTGTGAATGTCTCGTCAAATATGGGACTTTTGGGAGGTCTCATAGATTTATTTCCCAACTTGATTTCATGTAAGAATGTTTTGTGCCAATGCCTGTATGTTTAACTTAGAGAATTGGCATAAGTGCATCTACTTGCATATTATGGTTGATGCAGGCTAGATGCTTTTAGTTTTTGTCATTTTAGTGTCTTTGTGCTCTTGCATTACCCAATCTCATTTGCGTGTCAAGGGGTATAAGCCATTGGAGTGGGGTAGGTGATTTAATTTTCCTCTAACCATGTATCACAAGGAGGGACATTCTACTCCAACACAGGCAGCAGGGACTGCCTCATGCAGAGACAAAGTAAGAAGGAATCATTGGCTCCCCTCCACTAGACACTAGGGACAACAGGATTCCAGCCCCTTCTACTCTTTCTCTGGACCATCTTGGTAAGGATCAGGTGAGGGAGATTTTATGCATGTCCGTGTGATTGAATATGACTGTGTGTATATGAATGTGTAGACGAATGTGTGGATGTTAATGTGTGGATGACTGTGTGTGACTGTGTGTGATGGTGTGCATGTGACTGTTTATGACTGTGAGTCACTATGTGTGACTGTATATACAACTGTCTTTGTGAGTATTAGATATCACCGCACAAATGTCTAACTCACTTGCATGGACCTTAAGTTCTTGTTTTGCCTATGACTGCCTGTATAACTGTATGTGACTGTGTATGTGACTATATGTGTAAATGTGCATGTGACTGTAAGTGCCTATGTGTGACTGTGTACATGTGACTATGTGTGACTGTATGTGACTGTGTATGTGTGCATAGGAAAAAAGTTAAAAAGGTTAAGAAGTACTTATAATTCCACTTCATACATGGATTTCTTGGAGTATGTGTCTGCTGTATACAACTTTGCTCCTCTTCCTAAGTTGTGTTTCAAAGTTGTTGTATACAGCAGACACATACTCCAAGGAATCCATGTATAAAGTGGAATTATGAGGCAAATATACATATATATATATATATATATATACTCATGAATGAAAAAAATCAAAATGCACTCACAGGTCTTCAAATTAGTGGACAAATTGGTGTTTTATTTGGTCATCAAAAAAGTGTACAAAAATCAATCGACGTTTCGACCCTGCCGGGTCTTTTTCAAGATCATAGAGTACATGACAGTACTGTGTTTATATTTCAAATACAAATCTAAAAGAAAGTGCACTTACCCAATGGTGAAGTAAGGAGGAGTGAGTCTGTCCGTTACAACCCGGAAGTGATTGGAAGCCGTATAGGACGTCACGTGATCGGGACGTCGGGCGGAGTCAAAGTGGTTGCCGAGGCAACAATATACACAGAACATGATTACATGCCGGGCACAAGTGAAGCATTAGGGAGGACTAAGTGAAAACTGCTGAAGGGTCTACTTAACCCTGATGCCAGAAAAGAGCACTGGTAAACAATAACCAGTGCTGTGCAATACTGTGCGTGGTGTAAAAAATACACAAGTGATAAAGTGTAGTCACCAAGTGAATGCAAAGTAGTGAGAAAATGTATATACATGACATCCTAAATAAAATGAAATAAAATAAAATCAAGAGCAGAGAACAACATATATTCCTACATTGCTGTATATGTAAGATTTATGCAAGGGTACTGAATCTTGCATGTTCTATGCACTAAAGCATATTATAAGATGTACTAATAAAATGTTAGTACTAATGAGTATGTACTGGACTGCACAGATGACACTGACTTGTTCAACTGTATACATGTACTATCTGAGTATATTTCCTTTCTAGAGGACTAGGATGGTCAGAAGGACGACCTACTAAATATCTAACTACCCACAAATAGAATAATCTGAAATTCCATGTAGACAGAAAAAAGAAAAATAAAAGAGAAGTAAATGAAATAGATGACTGGAAGCCACAAGAAGGAAAATTTATCATAGTACCTGATATAGGCACACGATGAACTGAAAAGCATGTGATTGCTGTATACAGAAGGAAAAACTTGTAGTATATAAAAAAAATGAGATGATGATTAAACTACAAGACGATATTCAGAAATATCAGAACGAATTAATTCGCTTCAAAAAACAAAAATTAACTAAAGTTAACCATGACTACACACACCACCAAGTGTATAGATGGCTCAGTGGTATGGACACCAACACTAGGAATGCCCCTCCTAGATTTAGACCTCGGATCACTAGACCGTCCTCACACACGATTGACATCAGCTCGGGCGAATCGGCGTCAGATGCAGAATCCAAGGACACCAGATTACTGGCCCGCACTGAACCTTTTTTAGGAGCTGGCACTCATCATCAAGACCCCCCAGAAATGGGTATGGAATCCAGCGGGTTAAGAAAAAGAGACCCCCCAGGCGAGGGAAAAAGGGTCACCAGATATACCAACATAGCCGCAAAACCCCCATCACAGAAGAAACGTCTGTAGTATTTAATCTGTCTAACAAAGTACTAACAGAAGCACATCTTAGCCTCTTAGGTAAAGGTTTGACGTTCATACCGGTTCAAAAACCACAGTCATTTTCAGTAGAAATTGATATGTACAAAGTACAACGTACTCTATATGCCAATGAATATAGGAAGGAAGATTCTACACATCAATCACAGCCTTTTATTCAGAAGGAGAAAAAAGACATTAAATCAAACAATATGACTATTAAAACCTTTATACAGACTATACACAATGATGCGCTAAAAATTATAAAAACACCACCTAAACACAGACCTAATTTGACCATGGATGAAAAAGCTGCACTTCAAGATCTCCGTGATGATGTGAATATTGTAATTCGCCGAGCAGATAAAGGCGGAGGCGTTGTGATCCAATCATACCAGCAATACAAGTGCGAAATTATGCGACAACTGAATGATATATCCACATATCGGAAACTCACATATGATCCTGTTCAGTTATTTAAACAAAAGATCCAACAACTCATCGACATCGGCCTTCAGGCCGGTTATATCGATTCAAACATAGCAAAATATCTCAAAGTGACCCATCCTATACATCCTGTATTGTACACCTTACCAAAGATCCACAAGTCCAGTCATAATCCACCTGGCAGACCCATAGTCTCGGCCAGAGGTGGTTTATTAGAACCTATTGCCAAATACGTGGATCATTACCTACAAGATTGTGTCAAAGAGCTGCCATTTTGCCTTAAAGACACCCAGGATCTTCTAGACCAACTTAGAGAACTAGGTCAGAATATACCAAGTGAATTTCTGTTTGCAACTTTAGACGTTCAGAATTTATATACAGCAATACCACAAGCAGATGGTATTGAAGCTGTCCGCATTAACTTGTCCAAATGTACATCATACAAAGGCCCCCCCATCGATTTTATTTTGGAATTACTTACTATCGCACTCTCTTGCAACTATTTTAAATTCGAGGGTAATTTTTATTTGCAAACGTCTGGGACCGCTATGGGGGCGGCCATGGCTCCATCATATGCCAACATCTTCATGTCATGGTTTGAACAGCAATATATTTTTTCCACATATGCAAATAAAATACTAAAGTATTTTAGATTTGTGGATGACATCCTTCTCCTATGGACCACTACACATCAGGAACTGGAAGAGATGGTACAACATCTGAATACGTTACCTACTACTATAAAATTTACTCTTAATCACCATTGTGACCAAATCCATTTTTTGGATGTTCTATTGTACAAAAAAACTGGTAAAATTGGCTACACTTTATACCGCAAAGACACAGACAGAAATACCATTCTATCAGCCACCAGTTTTCACCCTCAACATTTAAAAGACTCTTTACCCATTTCTCAGTTCCTCAGAGTCCTACGTTACAATAGTGATACTTCTAACATGAACATCCAGCTGGCAGAAATGAAACAACGTTTTATCGACAGAGGCTATGCCCCCCGCACATTGGAGATTGCTGAACAAAGAGCAAGAGTACGCCTAGATTCCAGTGCCAACACCAAAACCATGAAAACACAATTGTTTCTCCCTATGACCTACCATACAGCAACTACAAAAATAAGAAACACGATATACAGACACTGGGACGTGATACAAGCTGATAAGAATCTCCCTTCAATCTTCCAACAACGTCCCTTGATTAGCTACAAGAGAAACCGCAATCTGAGGGACCTACTAGTTCGCAATGACCCCATTCAATGTTATACTAAGAAAACATGGATCAAAAAGAAGGGCTGTTTTAAGTGCACTGGTTGTGTAACTTGCAGCCATATGCTGACCAGCACTTCATTTGCCCATCCACACACGGGCAAAAGGATACCGATCAAGCATTACATCACTTGCACGACAGACCATGTCATCTACATGGTGACCTGTCCATGTGGACTATCGTATGTCGGGAAGACAGACCTCACATTACGTGATAGGATGCGGGGTCATCGATCCGGAATAATGACGGCATATAGGGACCAGACCACAGAAAAACCTGTGGCTAAACATTTTTTGGCTATGCAGCACCATCTTCCCACACTTAAATTTATCGGAATTGATCATGTACCTCCTCTTGTCCGTGGTGGTGATCGTTCTAAAATCCTTCTACAGAGAGAATCCTCTTGGATCCACTACTAGGACACAGTTACACCCAAGGGACTAAATGAAAACAATGTATATTCAATGTTCCTGTGAGCCTTGTAGTATTAAGATTCCTTCATTTTCATTTTTTCTGTTATATTTTTCATATACTTTTCATTTATTATTTTTTTCACGGGTTTTATTTTTTATTTTTTATTTTTATTTTTATTTTTATTTCTTTTCACCAGTGGCTTTATGTCAATGATTGGCGGAAGCATGGAGTTTCCTTTTGCTCAGCTCAGGTAGATATTACCGCTACATTCTAGAATTCATGTAGGTAGCAATAATATGCTTCCAGCTTGTTTAGTATATTAACAAATGTTTTTCTTAAAGGCCACTGATTATGGTTTAGATAATCAGGAGTGTCGCGTATGGTTAATCCCTGTGTTTTTATTTACTTTTGGCATTTTTGATATGTATAAAGCAAACATACGTTACAATTACTGGCGTAAGCCTGTAACACAGTTTCTTTTTGTTTAAGCTCAGGCGGATACTACTGTCACATACCTGAACTGATGTAGGTAGTAATGATATGCTTATAGCATGTTTAGTATATTAACAAATGTTTTCCCTAAAGGCCTCCTATCATGGTTCAGAGAATCAGGAGTGTTGCGTATGGTTAGTCCCTGTGTTTTCATTCACTTGTGGCATTTTGATATGTATACAGCAAACACATGCTATAATTATGATTTTTTGAGGAATCAATCCTTTTGAGGATAATATCTAGAGACAGGTGTCTTTTTAGTTTGTGGCTGGAGTCTAGCTTTCATAAACATTAGACCCATGTTTTTTCTGTTGTTTTTTTTATATATTACAAGTTTTTCCTTCTGTATACAGCAATCACATGCTATAAGCATGCTATAATTATGATTTTTTGAGGAATCAATCCTTTTGAGGATAATATTTAGAGACAGGTGTCTTTTTAGTTTGTGGCTGGAGTCTAGCTTTCATATACATTAGACCCATGTTGTACTGCTGTTTTTTT
The DNA here is from genome assembly GCF_036172605.1 of Pelobates fuscus. NCBI lineage: Eukaryota > Metazoa > Chordata > Amphibia > Anura > Pelobatidae > Pelobates > Pelobates fuscus. The sequence continues at coordinate 43,954,619 of NC_086324.1, forward strand.
ATATACTACAAGTTTTTCCTTCTGTATACAGCAATCACATGCTTTTCAGTTCATCGTGTGCCTATATCAGGTACTATGATAAATTTTCCTTCTTGTGGCTTCCAGTTATCTATTTCATTTACTTCTCTTTTCTTTTTCTTTTTTCTGTCTACATGGAATTTCAGATTATTCTATTTGTGGGTAGTTAGATATTTAGTAGGTCGTCCTTCTGACCATCCTAGTCCTCTAGAAAGGAAATATACTCAGATAGTACATGTATACAGTTGAACAAGTCAGTGTCATCTGTACAGTCCAGTACATACTCATTAGTACTAACATTTTATTAGTACATCTTATAATATGCTTTAGTGCATAGAACATGCAAGATTCAGTACCCTTGCATAAATCTTACATATACAGCAATGTAGGAATATATGTTGTTCTCTGCTCTTGATTTTATTTTATTTCATTTTATTTAGGATGTCATGTATATATATTTTCTCACTACTTTGCATTCACTTGGTGACTACACTTTATCACTTGTGTATTTTTTACACCACGCACAGTATTGCACAGCACTGGTTATTGTTTACCAGTGCTCTTTTCTGGCATCAGGGTTAAGTAGACCCTTCAGCAGTTTTCACTTAGTCCTCCCTAATGCTTCACTTGTGCCCGGCATGTAATCATGTTCTGTGTATATTGTTGCCTCGGCAACCACTTTGACTCCGCCCGACGTCCCGATCACGTGACGTCCTATACGGCTTCAAATCACTTCCGGGTTGTAACGGACAGACTCACTCCTCCTTACTTCACCATTGGGTAAGTGCACTTTCTTTTAGATTTGTATTTGATATATAAACACAGTACTGTCATGTACTCTATGATCTTGAAAAAGACCCGGCAGGGTCGAAACGTCGATTGATTTTTGTACACTTTTTTGATGACCAAATAAAACACCAATTTGTCCACTAATTTGAAGACCTGTGAGTGCATTTTGATTTTTTTCATTTATGAGTATATATATCTGACGCCAGCAATTTGCACCCGGGCATATGTGATATAATTAATTATTTTTGGAGGAGAGTGCCAAGCTTCCATTTGTTTATATATATATATATATATATAGATAGATATAGATAATCTTGAAATAGATAGCACTCCAAGGTCTTTGTCCAAATGATTAAATAGTTTTATGGCTTACATTACAAAAATCAGCGTTTCAGTTTAATTTATCAAACTTTCATCAGGATAAGCATAACACCGATACCACAATCGTTATTGTGACGAACCACCGTCTCAGAGTGCCATACCCACATGTGCCCAGTGTTTCCCCTTGTTTCCCTGTGTGTTTTGTTCTGTACTCTGTCTCCTGTTCGGGAGCGTTCATACGAACAGAACCTGTTCGTCTCCTGAATGGGGACCAGTCAATTTGAACGTTCACACCAGTAACATAAGTGCAAAACGACAAGGGAAGTAAGTAATGAGTGCTCTCCTTGGGTGGAGCATTCATATCCCGAAAGGAGACGCTTCCCTTGCCCGGTGTTTGCACCAGAGCCGCACTAGTGGAGACCGATCCGGGAAATGTACTGGTGTGGGGTTCCTGAGGTTGGTGGGGACACTTTAATTGGAATGGCTATTCTGGAGGGGAATCGCCCTATCTATTCCTAAAGGAGCCTAATTATTATCCAGACGAGTGATATACACCAGAGAGAGAGGAGCGAGCCACAGCAGAAGCCCTCGAACTGTGAGGCGGCTTCATGGATGCAGAGTCCCGCTGGCCGCCTGGAAGTCCATGCCGGCCAATAGGAGAAGGGCTGCCATTCACACAGTTTTTTCAGCACTTTCTCCTGCTTGGCCGGTGAAACACCTCCCAGCCTGAGCGCTCATTGGTGCAAATTGATTTTGCTCCCTTTTCCCTGATTGGGTAGCGGACCGCCTCCCCTCCCCGAGCGCTCTTTGGCGCGATTTGGTTTCGCTTTTTTTTCCTGGTGGCCTGCCACTTGGTTTAGGAGTGAAGTTCTAATTCACTGGCCTAAACCATGGAAGGGCAGCACTCGACTCTCTCCTCCAGCTCTGCTTTACTCCTACCTTATTTGATTGCTATTTCCTGTCCTAATGTGTTTTATACCCTACCTCCTATAGACTGTGAGCTCATTTGAGCAAGGTTCTCTTCAACCTATCGTTCCTGTAAGTTTTATTGTAATTGTCCTATTTATAGTTAAATCCCCCCTCTCATAATATTGTAAAGCGCTGCTGAATCTTTTGGCGCTTTATAAATGGCAATAATAATACTAATAACCGTTTTCAGGGATGTACAGAGCCCCAAGCCCAGACTTTACACAATGATTTCTCGGGCTCTGTACAGCGGTAGATGGTTATCTGTTAACCATCCCCCTCCAGCCTGGGACTGAGAATTTGTACTGAATAGGATGGAGATCCACTTGTGATGGACCGCTGGCACTCCGACAGAGTACCTCGGCCAATCGATGCTAATAGTGCTTGCCGAGGACTCCAAGCACTCCAACCGACACCATCAGCAGACCACACTTCTTCGCCGGGGTCTTGCCGTCTTTCACCCACCCTGGACCCAAGGCCAGGAACCAGCTTCCAGTGGGTAGACCTCTCCTATATCCAGAGAGCAGGAACCAGGAACAAGCTCTTACAAGTATTGTGATATAGCAAGCCCCATGAGTGTAGTTATCCCATCCCCCAAGCATGAGCCAAGGCTTCAAGAAAGGGTCAAGTAGTTCTGTTTAATTGGCACCAAAGGGCTTTCTTTTATGGAGGTCTTACACATACAGGACCGCCCACAGGGTTTTGAAGAACAAATCAATCAATAAATTACAACACAGCTAAACACTCCCATTCATACCAGCAGAAATCCTCCCCTCTGCTTGTGATACAATTATCTCAACACAATAGACTAACTTAATTATCACAGGCAGAAAATATACAGTTTTACACAATATTCATAACTTTAAAAGTATACATCACATTCACATACTTACATTTTCAGAATCAGCACACTCCAAATACAAACATACTCAAAAATCAGGCAATTCCTTCCATTGGTTTAAAAGTTAGGTTGAAGTCCTTTGTGATCACTGCAAACATGGCTTTTCCTGCCCAAACCAGTTCCACAGAGTTAGGCTGTGTGAGATAAGTGGCTTAACTGGGTGTGGTAAGCCAACTATCTCCAGGTACAGAAAATATCCCTATTCACAACAACAGCAAAAATACACAAAAATACATAACTCCTATCATACTGTACAGTCCCCACATTCAACCTATCCCCAGATAGCTTGGATCTGAGCGCTCACTATATCCGAACAGCGCTCAGATCCCACAACCACAGTCAAATCGCCATGGGGTTAAAGTTACAGCATGGGCTGATGAGAGAGGCCATAGTCATGAGGCAAGAGGCTAGCCATTAGTCCTCTCCAGGTAGAAGTGGCGAAGGGCACTTCGTCACACCCCTGTAGGGGTCTTTGTACAAATTAAGCCTGTACCAGTAAAGGATTGTCTCAGTTGAACCCTTCATCAAGTCTCGGCTGATGTTTGGGTAACCAAGGGCTCTGATCGATGTTTCACTTGGGATTTGGAAAACTTACAACGGATGTACTCAGTCAGAGTATAGGGGATCCCTTACAATTATATACCATAAAACAAAATTTCTATAACTCCCATAGTGTGTGTTGCTCTGAGGATGGCCAGACCAGAAAGCATGCAGGATGCGGCCGCAACATGCGCACATCACCACGCGCACCCACGCTGTGATGTCATCTGGATCCATCGTTCTAAAAAATGTATTAAAATCACATTAGGTGAAAATTTTCAAAAAATTCTATTTATAATCACATCAGCATCAAAAATGCTAATTGTATTCATTGCTGAGGAAACTCACAGAACAAGCAGACAGGCTTATCAATCGTTCTCCAAACAATCAATCCCCTTCTGTTAATCCCACTCTCCATGGTTCCATTAACCATTCTTAATATGTTATAACATTCATAGAAGGGTAGAAACTCCCTTTCAGCACCTACTATATGTAATCAAATGTTAATCTCTTAATGAGAAAATATCCTATGGACAGCCTCTATTCTTCAGAGTGAAAATATGCATTTTAAATATTAATATTACAATATTCTCTATTGTTCCTAACTTGTTGAAGAGACTGCTTTTTTGTACTGTATTAATTGCAATTTTAATATTGTTGGTCCCTGAGGAAGTCCCATACTTTACAAGAGGGACGAAACGCGTAGGACCTTTATTGTATTCATTTTTATATATATTTTATTGAAAATTAAAGCCGCTTTTTCATACCTACACCCGGAGTCCTGCTTTTTGGTGGAAAGATCCAGGGAAGTGTCCAGGGGAACTCCCCCAGCCCCCCATACCATCAGGGGAGGCACCATATATGCCTGAACTGTCCAAGATCCTGTGAGTGCATTTCATATTGCGCAATGTTATTTTTGTAAAACTTTATTACACTATATTCGTTTTGTATTTATCTCAATTTAGGCTACCAGCCGGTTCCCTCGTTGTGTTTTGTATATATTGGTATTGAAGTTGATTGCTAGCTGGGAGCGATCTGAGGGAAGCTGTATTTCACCTACCACTGATAAGTATCATTGTATATAAGTGTGTGTATAAGGTGTATTTCTTTGTTGTATTTGTTGAAGAGACTACCTGCTTTACATTATAACTACTCTACTCAGAGCTCTGATTATTGGCTCCCTGATCAATTATTGAACTACTTATGTATTTACATATTTACAATAGGTATATACAGAACAAAATCTATTAAACCATAAGATTGGGAGTATCCCACAAACAGAGGGTACCAGTTCATAATCCAAGTACCTATCCCTCGGGGTGGATATAAGAAGGCCTCCGGTTCCGATTGATTACAGTAATACCATACGTGATGTATTGGACTAAAACAGATCTACTTAAGGCATAGGTACTTATATACATCCATAGCCCACAATTGGAGATAGGCATCTGGACTGTTGATAGTTAACTTGCTAGTCATTATGTTCTCTGAGCTTTGTAACCTTTGGGGCTTATGGATTGGTTTGGTGTACATCGAAAAGGTTGATGTTTGGCGAATCTGCCTAATGTGTAACTGAGATTATTTGTATAAAGAAGGAGTGATTATAACATATCTTAAGTTCACTTTAGAGGATCAGCTGTTTAAATTGTGAATGGATAGAAGATCGGTACTTTAGGTTTATTAAATTATCAGTTTTGGATTGTAGATAGTGTTTGTTACCACAATAATACGTATAGATAGATGCTTTGGCATAAAACCTTCCTAAATCCACCCCGAGGGATAGGTACTCCAATTATGAACTGGTACCCTCTGTTTGTGGGATAGCAACAAAGGAGTGGTCCAGACCTTAATCCCATAGAAAATCTGTGGAGGGAGCTGAAGGTTTGAGTTGCCAAACGTCAGCCTTGAAACCTTAATGACTTGGAGAGGAGTGGGACAAAATCCCTCCTGAGATGTGTGCCAACCTGGTGGCCAACTACAAGATATGTCTGACCTCTGTGATTGCCAACAAGGGTTTTGCCACCAGGTCGAAGGGTTCAAATACTTATTTCACTCATTGACATCCAAATCAATTTATAACTTTTTTGACATGCGTTTTTTCTGGATTTGTTTTTGTTATTCTGTCTCTCACTGTTAAAATACACCTACCATTAACATTATAGACTGATCATTTCTTTGTCAGTGGGCAAACGTTCAAATCAGCAGGGGATCAAATACTTTTTTCCCTCACTGGATAGATGTATAGATATATAGATATATAGATTTGATAGATGGATGGATGGATGGATAGATATATTTGATAGATTCGATGGATAGATGGATAGATAGATAGATAGATGGATGGATAGATAGATAGATAGATAGATAGATGGGTAGATAGATGGGTAGATAGATGGGTAGATAGATGGGTAGATAGATGGATGGATGGATAGATAGATAGATAGATAGATTTGATAGATAGACAGACAGACAGATAGATCGATAGATAGATAGATGTGTGTGTTTATGTAAATATATACATATTTATATTATTGATATGTTTCTTTTTCTAATTCAAAATATTGGTTCTGTCAGTGTAAAAAAATTTAATTATACAGTAAGCATACTCACATGCAGACAGACAATCTCACTGACACAAGTACAAAAGCTCATTGATACAAAGGCTCACAGACAGACATTCTCATTTATACATATAAGCTCATTGACATAAAAACACAAGCTCACTGATTCACACTAATAGGCTCACTGACAGACAATCTTACTGACACACACAGACAAGCTTGCTGGTACACACACACAAACACACACAACTCTGACACTCACTCAAGGTTACTACAGACAAACTCCTTGGTATACAAACACACGCTCACTACAGACAAGCTCACTGACACACACACACACACACACACACATGTTCACTACAGAAAAGCTCACTGACACACACATGCTCACTACAGACAAGCTCACGGACACACATGCTCACTACAGAAACGCTCACTGACACACATGTTCACTACAGACAAATTTACTGACACATGCTCACTACACATGCTTTTGCCCATTCCGCAGCCCTTCTGTGATCAATTTTCCCCCTCCCAGCCACTCTGTGGGTCTCTTTTTCCCCCAGGCCCCTTGTGTGTGTTTTTTTTTACCCCTTCTCAACCAATTTGTGTGTCTCATTGTGCCTTCACAGCCCCTCTGGGTGACCCCCCCTTAGCAAATATGTCTCTATTTCCCATTCCCCAGCCAATGTGTCTCTCTATATCTCCCCAGCTCCTTCTACCCTTCCCAACACTTTTGTGTGTCTCTTCCTCCCTGCTACTTGTTTCTTTCTCCCCCCCTTTTGTGTCTCCCCACCACCTCCTTCTGTCTCATTTGTCCCTTCCACAGCTACACCTGTGTCTCGTGTGTCCCCCAAAAGCCCCTGTCTGTCTCTTTGTCCACCCCACCCTTTGAGGTTTCTTCCCCCCAGCCTGTGTCACCTTCCTATGTAGCGTGGCCAAGCCACGAACCAGAGTAGAGGAGCTTCTGTTTCCTTACCTCGTCTGACAGGAAGATCTTCAGTGCTCTCAATGAGCACTTCCTGTCAGACCAGGTAGAGGACACAGTAGTTCTTCTACCCCAGTCTGCAGCTCGGTCATCGTACAAGGAGTGACTTGCTGGATGGGGAGCGCTTGCTGTGCGCTTCCCTCCTGCCGGTCAAATGGATTTTGCGCCTGTGCCGCCTTAAGGTTGTGCCAGCCCTGCTTAATGCAAATGTGCATGTAACTCCACACCATATAACAGACACAAGGATAATAGTTTACAGATTTTTTTCACCTTTTTTAGTACTTGGGTTATCAAGGATTTAATAAACTCTTTAATGACACACTATTGTAAATAATCACTGACTGTCGATTTTAGACTATCCCTTGGATTCTTTGCATTTACATAAATGTACTTTTGTAGTTCATTACTTGCATGTCATTGCAAATATTCTTTAGGGTTATGTCATTCCTACTAATTATTCAAATTAGCCGTCATTGTTTGTCAGTGTGTGGTGTTGTATAAAGCTTTTAACCACCAAGTTATGTCAGTAAATCAGAGCAATTTGGAGAAGACAGCTCTAGTAGCTGACTAATAAATGTTGCATGACATTCTTTTCCATTTAAGCAGTTTCAAAGTATTCTTTCAGGGACTGTATTGCAATAATTAGTTCAGTAAAAAAATAAAGATGTTTTAATTTTTGTTTATTAATAAACACATTTAAATATACATGAATAAACACGCATTAAGAAAAGAACTCATACAAAATTTATTTAGTTGAAATGTTTTCTGAAAATAGGTCAAGAAATACTGACTATTCTTAAGTAAGCAAAAATGTATATTAATCATGATTCAAAAAATAATTTTTACTGTGTGAATTGACCCGGATGCAAGTGACTACAGACAGCTAAAATTTAGATTAAAGGATTTCTTCACTAACCTAAAATAAACGTTATATTTAAAGAAATAATATAGGGTCAGGAACACAAACATATATTCCTGACCCTATAGTCTTAAAATCACTATCTAGCCCCTCTGGCCTCCCTAACTATAGTTAAAACGTACCTTATTTCCAGTCCTGTGTGGGTCTGCTGGCGTTTGGTTCCGCTTAAATCCGCCTCCCTGGCTGACAATCAATGAATCAATGCATCTCTATGTGGAACGTTCAGAGATGCTAAACGTCACATTGTGCAGCACTGACTCAGGAAGTACCTCTTGTGGCCATCCAAGGAGTGATCACTAGAGGTGCTCCTAGGCAGAAATGTAAACATCGCATTTTCTCTGAAAAGGCAAAGCTTACAACAAAAAGCCTGCACGGACATTAAGTTGTAGTTGTTCTGGTAACTATAGTGTCCTTGTAACATAAGTAAAATCCTGCTAAACAAGCATTGACTCACAGCTGCTAAACAATGGTGTACCTGAAGAATTTCATAATTACTAAGTGCCTCCAACTTTTACTGAGCTATATCTGACTGAGTCACAATTATCTTTGACAGAGACTCATTTCAGGAACTGACCTTGGGCAAAGCACTGCGGTGGATATTTATCAAAGTTTTCTGAAAAGTGACAGTTAAATTCCAGCATTATTTTGAGCACCTTTACTAAATTGATATTATAAGGGATGGTTCACTTTGTAGCAAATTTCATCAGTTTTCACAGAAATTTGCATTTCAAAAGACCGCCAAATTTACAATGGTGGAAAAATTCTGCCACTTTTTGTAAAAGATAAAAATGGTGGAAATGTTTATAAATATATTGCATCATTACAGATTCACTAAAAAGTGTCAGCCACACTGTACTTGTTCACAAACTGAAGTACCACAGGAAGTTCAGGTTTTAGAAAGACCCAGAAGTCCAAAGACATGTCTTCTCTAGTTTGGGCGAAGTTGACCCTTATAAGAATTTTTTAAAATATTTAAAACATGAACCACGTCATTCTCATTTAAGAGTATTCTTTGGCCAAAGTAGCCCACTTAAGGGAAAAAAATAAACCCATGCCATTACCAATACTATCTTTGGTATTTGAAAAGTATTTGGCAGGTGAGACATTTAATGGAACGAATATCACAAAACTGGGCTCTAATTATGTCAATGTGGTAATACACTTGGACGAAGACTAGTTTTGTCTTCTCCCACATTATAACCATTGTCAGGAAGTCACGTAAAATTAGCAATTCTCGTAGGTGCTAAATGCCAACGACTAAAAATGGTTTCAAGAATGGATTTGTAAACAGAGTAAAGAGAAGCAAACTGTTTTTATCCAAGTTCTTAGTTCAGAATAACTTAGCTGTCTTATGTCCAGTAAAATCTGTTTAATGAAGCATGCCATTCTTTTCTGGATTGTTTTCAGATTCAACAATGGAACTGCAGGAATCTGCTTTATACCCTTTCCATTTCATTTGTCTCAGTGGAGGAATGTATTTAATGGTGGGATCCAGCATTGCAATCTAAAATGATGGACCACCCAAAGCCCAAATTTTTGGAGAAAGTTGTTCCTCGCTAATACTATCCAGTGGTTGCGAAAGGGGTTTGAGTTTCAAGAAACCTTAATGCAACGCTTTTCTAGAGGGTGATAATAATTTAAATATTTTGATCAAATCCTTTAAAGTCCAGTTAATGGCACTTCTGTTATTATTATGAGTGTTATTTTTATTGTTTATCTAGCACCAACATATTTTACAGTGTTTTGTAAAGGGGTAAATTGAACAATAGATGAGACAATTACAAAATGTTTCAGGAATTTCTGAGGGCCCTGCTCGAAAGAGCTTACAATCTAGAACATTAACGCTTTAGAATAATTCAAATATTCAAACATATAATCATAAGGCAAGTATGTACAATGCAAGCATTCAAATATACAATATTTAAGCATGTATACAAATTGCAACATTCAAATATATAGCAATTCCAGTATATCACAATATACCAAACAAACCAAAACAATTTCGAACCACATTTATCTGACAAATCCAAGTGAAAACTCCACAAACAGTGGACAAATCACAATATAATTAAAAAAAAATTGTCTGTGTGTGTCACTTACTTGCCGTGTCCGACTGAAATCCCTGTGTTCAATATTAATAAAGGGCTCTAAAATCACCTTTTTGTATGTGGATTACGGCTAGAAACTATTGATATTTTGCACTGGGTCCAAACAATCTAGCAATCTGGTTTCACAACCACTCAGATAGCAGAGATTATACATCCAGTTTACTCCTTCTCACAAATCGTGTTCATCACAATAATGGCGTTTAACACAACAATGAAAAAGTAATAAAATTCCTTTAGTTAGCAGAGTGACTGTACATGATGAAACCTTCTGGCCGTTAATTGCACCAACAGCTCCCTAATGAAAGTTTTTGTCTATTAAATCTTAACAGGCGCAGCTATAAAAATGGCGCCAAGCTATCTGCTAGGTACAGGAATGTCCAAGACAGCAGTTTAACGCTTGTAATACATTGTAATTATTCTGGTTATTAGTATCAAATGAGGAATGTTTATATGGTACAAATGAATTGCTTTGCAGTTTAATTTTGGATCTTAGGCTGCAGAATAGTTATATTTGCATCAAATTTGAGCACATATTTATGAATATAATGTGATATGACCCGATATAAAAAAGGACAATATTTTTTATTTGGAATATTAAAAAGAACAGTTTATTAAGCATAAATGTTTATTCTTAAAATGCTTTACTTCAATAGATCAGTATACAGATTCTCATAAATATAAATTCATGTATATATATATATATATGTGTGTGTGTGTGTATATTTTCCAGTTTCCTTTATTCATTGGATTTAGTTCTAGGTAAATCGTTAATACTGAACAAGGTGAAAGCCTTCTTCAAACAACACGCATGGATTGCTACTACTCGGGTCTTCACTACTCCTTGCCGTATTGTATGTAAGGCCATAGAGCCAATTCTTTTTGTATATTAAACAAAGTAATCTGTATCAGCAGGATGAGAAGATTCCATGGGCTACATTGGGACCCTAGGTATTTTTTTCATTATTTTTAAAGAAAAAAACATAAACAGAAAGATTATTTTTACGTCTTATGACTAATGCTGTATATCTGTTATGTAGGTTAGTTACTATTTATTGTGCACTGTGAAAAAGATACCAATATATATCTCGCTAATTAAAAGTAAAATAATAGATAACATTAGTATCTTAACTTTTTTTATTAGACACACAAAAAGCTTTTGGTAGATCTTCACTTTACCAAGCCTTTACCAGCATTTTACTCTTTCTAAACAGATAGCTGGATAGATTGATTGACAGATGGATAGATGGTTCGACAGCCAGACAGATGGATGGTAAAATGGACAGAGGGACAGACGGTAAGATTGATGGATAGATAGATGCACAGACGGATGGATGGTTGGGTAGATGGATGGATAGATGGATGGATAGATAGCGGGCAGATGGATGGATAGATGGATGGCTAAATAGACGGAGAGATGGACGGATAGATTGTCGGATGGATGGATTGATTTGTTACTATTTCTTTGGCAGAATTCAGCAGCTGTTCATTTTGTAAATGAAAACGTTTTGAGTTGAGTCAGATTACTGATTATTATTATTTATAGAATGGCAACATATACTGTACAGTAGGTGGTCTAACAAACAAGTAGACACATTTGGATAAAAGGGAACAGGAGGTAGCGAGGATTCTGCTCAAACAAGTTTACATTCTACTCAATGCAGGATTCTGCTCAAACAATGTTTATATTTATAAGTCTGGTATCGTAAGTACCCTGGCAGGAAAAAAAGAACTATTTTATTACCATCTGAGTTAGACTTTCCAATGTGTACATATTGTTTGCAGCTGCCTTTACTATTTGAGGAGACTCATTCATCTGAATATTTTTTAGTCCTACTGTTTAGTAATATATTATGTAAGAGTGGAATTTTGATGAGTGGTCTTGTAACAGAGATGGCTATTATACTCTGTGTTTTGATAACATTATAAATATCTCAATATAGGAGCACTAAATATAGACATTGAATAATAGTAACCACAATTCTTTCTTTTTAATAGAATCAATGACATTCATTATTCTAAGTAATAGTGAACGGCGACTTGTTTTACTGCTAAAATAGTTTCTGTGTCAATGTAAAATATTCCAAAATCCTACATTTAGATTATTTACAGATTATTTGTTATGAATATTTTTTCACTACTGAGTGAATAAACCCCAAAGGTGTTTGTTCTCTAACAGGACATATCACTAAAACGTGAATTATTGTGGATTTGAAGTGAATTTCAATTTGTAGGCCAAAAATTCCTATTTTATGTTTTCAATTGGTCTATTATGGAGTAACATTTGACATTCACTGTGATTCACTAGGATTCAATTTGAATTCCTGGCAGTTCACAATTTCATAAGTAACTCTGTAAGATATTAAATGCCTACAACACTTTATTCTGTGTCAGTAAATGGTTTAGCCACTTTTAAGAAAATCTCCATCTAACCAAATAGACTTAGAGAAAGTCTAAAATGAGAACAAAAAAGTACATATGTGTATATATGGCATGCATTTCACATTATTCACGAAATTATGAATTTTACCAATTTTCAAGATTAGAATTGTGAAACAGGATCTAAAATAGCTTATCTGGGAAAATTCACCCAATCTACTCTAGTCACACCTTAATTACTGTAGCATCACTTATTCTATTTGGATTTTATTCTGCATTAATTCAGAGTTTAGTTGTAGTAAGTTGGTGGTGTTGTTCTAACCATTTTATGATTTTTTTTTCATTGTTCAATTTTCCTATAAATCTAGGAGGTTGAGTTATTTTTTTAGTATATTAACTTGACAAATATATGAGATTATTCATTAAACTGAGAAGCTGAGAGTATATACAAGAAATACTAACCTAAATAGCCAAATCTAAACCGTTAGACTGTAAGCCGATCGGGCAAAGCCCTCTTCACCTTTTGTTCCCGTATATCATACAAGTTCTCTAAGGAATTAAATATGTGTCTTGTTTCCTATTGCACAGCACTGCGGAATATGTTGGCGCTATATAAATAATTGTAATTGTAAAACGCTTTTCCAACTTAGTGGTTTTCCCAGCATGGTTAATTTAACCTAAAATTCACAGATCCTTTCTCAACTCTCTATAATTGCCAGTATAGAGAATAATCTTTATTCTGATTCATCTACTAAAGCCCAAATGTGGTGTAGTGACTTCCAAATGATGGCGAATACAGCCAAGATAGGAGTATCTTAGTTAGAGAATTGGAGAGTTGTACCTAAGTTTTTGCATCTGGATTTCAATTCACCACCGTTCAAACTTAACTGAATAACTTGAAAAGTGTATTTGTGTATGTAACCTATTCCGTGTTCCCTCTAAGATCATTTTTGCATGTTATGTAGCAATGAAACAGTACAGAGAAGAATCAAACCCTGCTATTTAATGAAAGCCGCACATTTTGCACTTTAGGGTCCGATTACTTTTATAACAGACTCCGCGCTCCGTAATAAGAAACTAAAAATGGACTGCATCTATCTATGTATCTGTTTTATGACAAAAGAGTTACAATACCATTCGTTAATTTTTTTTAATATATATCTGCTGTAGAATATTTTAGGTGTTTATGAAACTAGCAATTCTAGAAGTGTCAGTCTCTGAGCATAATTTGGTAGCCTTACCGCTAGTTTCAGTTGTCCGACATTAAATCCCATGTGCAGTGTTTTTATTGTATCTCATCTATTCATAATTGCTTTTACAAAACGGGAAAATTGTGTCTGCGTCCTACTTTCCTCCATCCACTTTAAACCACTGGCTAAAGTAATAGCCTGTCATGCTTAAACAATTAGTTTAATATAAAGGGCACAGGGGTCTAGTATTTTCCTCAAATGAAATAGCATCTTTGGTATAGGAAAGTGGGCAACATTTTTTCCCCTGTTTTTTATTGTTATTATAATAACAAGCACTTGATTGAATAATTTAGACAGACTGTATTACATGTCAATGTATTATAGCTCAATTTTACTTTGGGTACATAATGTGACCGGCTTATGCTAATGACAGCATGTAACACTTATCCTAATGTTGTGTTGATAGTTATCCCAGGGATGACTGACATCCTATCATCCCTCACTAAATTATTCATTTTTTTTTCCACACATTAGTTAAATTCACCCCCCACTCTATTATCTCTTTTGTAAAATGAGATTTTGTCATTACCTCTAATCGGTAAAAAAAAAAAAAAATGAAAATGAGATTTCGACCAACTGTTTTCCTACGTTACATAAATGATATATTTCTATTTTCTATCTAATTATCTTACAATTTGCATATCTGTTTAAGTGAACATAACTGATCTCTTTTTTGAGTGATAAATCACACACAACTAACTATAACCGTCTAACTATAACCATGACTTGACACTAAGTAACTTTCTTTCCTGAATTCCGAGACAGAGTGGACACGTCAATCAGAAGAATATGTTTACATTTGCATGGTTATATACTATAGTTAGAATTCAAAGTGAATGCAAACTGAATTTCAAATTTAAGGCCAAAATTTCAAAAATAGAAATTTCTATTGGTCTACTAGGCTCTGGTTTTAAATTTGAAATTCACTTTGAATTCTCACTTTAGTAAGTAACGTGATGGAATTAAGACATTTTCTTTGCTAGTTTGTTAATGGAATTGCTATGAAAAGCAAAATGGAATTGCTATGAAACAAAGGAGCAGATGTTAACTAATGTCTAGTCATGCCCCAGAATACCTTAGATGAATACTCAAACTGCAAATTTATGTAAAATTTAGGGATTTACCAAAAATTTTGTAATTCGGAGTAATACGTTGACCTAAGTATTTTTAGTCTAACGTTTGCGTCTCAGTTCTGAAGTCACCACAGCTTGCTATTTAGTAAATACATTTCCTATGTTTTTAAAGCTTTCACTAGTACCTCTGTGAAACAAATGTCTGTTTTACACAGCATTTCTCTGGGGTTTGTTCTATAAACTCCAAATTATAGCAAATTCCAGTCTGGATGGTAAAGTTAAGACTAAAATAGTGAATTTAGAAAAATGTGCCATTTTTTTTGTTGTTTGGCATTTGGATTCCAGTTCTCTACAATCTAGAGTTAGCTTGGAGGAGAGACGAGACTGGGGGATATGACAGAAACATTTAAATACAAAAAGGGAATCAGCGCAGTAAAGGATGAGTCTATATTTAAAAGAAGACAAACTACCACAACAATAGGACAACGTCTTAAATTAGAGGGGAAAAGGTTTAAAAATAATATCAAGAAGTATTACTTTACTGAGAGGGTAGTGGATGCATGGAATAGCCTTCCAGCTGAAGTGGTAGAGGTTAACACAGTAAAGGAGTTTAAGCATGCGTGGGATAGGCATAAGGCTATCCTAACTATAAGATAAGGCCAGGGACTAATGAGAGTATTTAGAAAATTGGGCAGACTAGATGGGCCAAATGGTTCTTATCTGCCGTCACATTCTATGTTCTATGTTATCCCATCATTTTGCCTTTAAAAAAAATAATGAACAAGTTTTAAGCTGCACATCTTGAAAGAACAATCTTTCACCTTTACACGGGAATCTCCCAGCAAACCCTCATTCATTTTACAGAATTTTCTACATAAAAGAAAATCCGCTTTGTTGGACTTTAAAGTAAGAAAATGGATTTCTGATTTTTTATTTAACAAGCTTAAATCCCCAAGTTCTAACACGAATTAAGCCATAGTTTGCACTACAAACAGTAAAGATTATAGACATCTACTGTAGTCGTGCATTAGCTATGATTTACTCTCATGCTATGATGATCCCATTTTATTTCCTAAAGTCAAGGGTCAACATAACCTTTTTTGCATCGTGGGTTTAATTCCTGCGCTTGGCTACATTTCCGAGTTCTAACAGTACCTCTTGCAATACACAGAGGATTTATGCTTCAAATCTGCATTTATTAAGATTCAGCCATTGCAACTACTAGCATTAATGAACTATTTGCTTATGCAGTAATAATTAACTTACATTACATTACTTTGTGTGATTACTTTCTTAATTGCCTGAATTATGCATCCATTTAATATTTAATAACCATTCTCAGAAATCAGACACTGTTAAAAAACAAATTGCTCACAGTTTCCCTGCCATAATTAAGCTCACAAGAATAAATGAAACCTTTTAAAATGAATGCAGTGTGATTATTTCTTTGCATATAGAACACAATTTTAAATGAGCTATTTATTAAGTTTAAATTTAAAATCAAATAGAACATTTTTCATTTCTGCCCGGGGAAATTAACGGTACAGTACCTGAAATAAGTGTCTTGCTTGCTTTCGAAATTTACTTATATACAGTAATGGCAGTTGCTACATAAATTGAATATATATTTGAGTATAAAGTCGTTAATGGCCTTTTTCTTTCCCTGCCAATGAGAAAGTCGTTTATACGGTGGCGTTTATATACCAAACAGAAAACTGTCGTTACTTTAGCGACAATGTTCATAATGTAGATTGCAATGGATAAAATCTCTAGTTTAGAATATTTTTTTTTATCTAACTTAAGTTATTTAGCCTAAATTGTAAGTTGATTCTCAAGAGTCCAAAATTCACTGTCCAGTGAGTGTACTAGACCAGGGGTAGGCAACCTTCGGTAATGCAGTTGTTGTTGACTAAATCTCCCATAATTCCCTTAGAGCTGTAAAGGTGGCAAAGCATCAGGGGAGATGTAGTCCACAGCATCTGGAGTGCCAAAGATTGCCTACCACTCTAGTAGACTATATACAAACATGCCTGGCCTTCTATAAGTATTCAAGACAGACAGTGATTTGTACAATATGATATTGTGTAAATATTGTACCGTTATATGCATAGATTGTATCAGATAATGGATTTATTAAGTGGATTTTTTGTTGTGTAGTGAGGCTCGTTGTGAGTTGTTTTTTTATTAACTTATATCTAGAAAGCGTTCTGCCATTCTACATTCCCTGCAAAGGCCAAAATGGCTGAGTTTATTTGAATCAGGTTTGTTGTATTGAGTAGTTGAAATAGCACCGCATCGTTGTCTCAGTATTATATTAAATATTTCACACCAAAACGTACCTGCGAAAAGATAAAACGACAAATTAGCAAGTATGATAAACAGAGAACACATTTTTATCTTTTTTTTTTATGATTGAACCCTTTAACATGGACAAAACTCAAAAAAGTTTAATGCAAATGCGTCATTTTTTATTTGTTTGTTTGTTTGTTTTAAAATCAAGCATTGTTCTATCAATGTCGTCCACAGCTAGCAAACTGAATGCCAATCTAACTGACTGTTACAGTGGGCAGCATCATTAGAATTTGCTTTTTAAATGATCGTTCAGCCCAGGAGGATGGAAACTGCTGGCTCTGCAAGTTTAGATGCAAAACGATGACTGTATATTGATGCTCCACACATCTCATGATAGTATCCGTCTGTCATTATTTACGTCTGACTAGATACGTCATGTCATGTAACTTGAAAGCAGTTAAATAGGAAGTGCTTTATTTTCTTTATTTTCTTTTTTTTTTTTTTTTACTAAGTGATACAGGCTTGGATATATTTATTTGTTTCTATTTCAGCTTTGTTGCTCCATTGCATTTAGGTGAATCTTGTTCAATCTTTCCGTGATGACACACAAGCATAAATAAACTGTTTGTGTTTGCGTTACTCTACGAGGTGGTATTTCAACATCCCATCTTAACATTCGTTGTAGGAAAAAAAGTCAGCTGGAATCAATAAATGGAAATGCTTTAAAAGGTCACTTTAATTTTTATCTTTGGCGATGTGTTTCATCACCATGTTAAATATGTTCAAATATTTCACCCTTGTCTTCTGTAGCTATATATATATATATATATTTTTATATTATGTTACAAAAGACAAAAGTAAAATATGCGTGTGTTTGTGTGTTTGTGTGTGTGCATGTTGTTATGTTTTAAGCTTTAGTTTATAGGTCTTACTTCTAAATTACCAATATATATAAGGCTACATGTAAAATATATATCGCCATATTTTAGCACTTTTCCCCCAAATAGCATGTGTTCTTCCTTGTTGAATGTCACCCCATATTTACACTTTGAAATCTCTGTTTTGTGAAGATAATATTGTTTTATTAATGCAATAATATGGTACACCTTGGTACTAAAATATTTCTGTCCATGTTTATTTAACTGCCCACATGGAGTGCACGTGTATTTGATGGGATCACTTATACCCTAATCTAAATTCTACCCTGACGCAGCGACACTGGATAGTTCAACTCAGACTAGAATGGGAGTTTACTGAGAATTCAAAGTGAATTTCACATTTAAGTTCAAAGAAGCTGAATTTCAGCTATGCTTTCAGTTTGGCTACTCTGGCCTTACATTTTAAATTCAATTTGATTCCTTATTTTACTAAATAACCGTAAGTGTGACCTTTTAGACAGAGGCCGAAAAAGTTCATAATCTTGTATACAAGTGAATCCAGAAATTGTGAATATGTTATTTATTTTTTGCTCCCTTGACCCAAACTCTACATTGACATTCTTCCCTTGACCCAAACTCTGCATTAATATTTTAGATTTTCTAAGTTGTTCCAAGAAAAGCAGTATAAAATATATACAATATATTCTGAAAAAAATAAGAATGAGCTTATAGACTTTACAAGCAGAGTGTGAAACTTCTATAATTCTCCGTAACGTGAATATTAATAATAAAACATTATTAATAATACTATCTATTTATAAGGTATAGTTACAAAAAAAACAATGTTATCAGGGCTGGAAGTATGAAAATCCAAAGTTAACCTTCAACCCCTGAACAGATTTCACAATTGGCACATTAGCCAACTGAGATATCTCAAATTTATTGCAACCAATTTAATTTACATTAGGTGATTCTCAAGTGTATCAAATGTACATACAGCTAAAGTCATAACCGAAACAGATGGAGGAATCAAGGTATTAGTTAATGGAAAGGAAAAATGCACAAAATCAAACAAAACCAAAGAAAATACTTAAAAAAATTAACAAAAAACAAAAAAAAAAAAACCTAAAAGTAAATAAAAGGGAAGATCGCTGTAGCAGAATATTTATTTCTACTTATTATTGGGTTAGAACACCCATGGAACTCTGTGCTTTAAACTGTAAAAAGTGTATGAGAGATGGGATGATAACATTTTTATAAATGCCGTTTTCGTATATTCCTTACACTTGTGTACTAGGGTTTATTTATGAAATCGCAAGTTGAAGTGACTTTTTTTTCAGTTCTTCCTTTTCGATCATAACATTTTCCATTCTGTTCTCATGACACCAGAATTCAGTGATTAGTTCACAGATCCCAATAAGAAGCTGTATGGACACAAACTAAGTTTTTCACTAAGGTGATGACTGTCAGGAATTTAAATTTAATTCAAAGTGAATTTCACATTTAAGTCCAATGTAGCCAAACTGGTAGCATAGGTTGCTGGGCAAATTTTTCCCGTTTTGCTATTTTAAGCTTAAATTTAAAATTCACTTTGAATTACTGACAAATCTCACTTTAGTGAATAACCCTGAATTAAATTTCTTGCCGTTCCTGAAAGCTATGCTAATACAATTGCTATTATATAAATAATGAAAACACTACCCGTGATGTAATACGGCGCACAGCAGGGTATTAACGGTGCTGAGAAAACATTCCGATGAGGCTTCACAAGAACCATCGTGCAACTCAAGTGCTAACATATTGGCATATGCTCTTCTTTCATAAGTAATCAAACATATAATTAACCAAACTCTTGCCATATGACAGTCAATCACTTGCACAATGTTTCAAAGAGCTTGTAATTGAATTAACCTCGGAATTTTGACTTTTGAGAATCAATGACAATGATTTAATAAGCAACCTGAGAATGGATAGTTGTTTAAGACATTTTATATTGTTTAGTTAATTACCTTCTTATGAACATAGTTTTTTTATTAATATTATGTATATATATAGAAAGAGAGAGAGAGTGAGAGAGATTGTAATTTTGAAGTCCAATCTTCATTCAATCTCAAATTCTTTACGAGATCTATGGCAACACACCTCAATACAGAATGCACCTGTAATCATGGTTGAGTATATTTCTTACCTGTTATGTGTTAAAATTATATTTGTGTGTATGTGTATATATATATATATACATTTATATCGTTGTTGTTATGTTTGTAATATTATATTGTACCCTACTGTAACAAAATAGTGTTTTATGTGCCCAGCACTTACTTGAAAACAAGCAAAATCTCAATGTATCCTTTCTGTTGAAATATTTGATAAATAAATAAATACATTTTTGAAGCATTTTTATCTGTTAAGAATCATGGCACCAAAAAAACTTGTCAAGTACATTGGATATGAGTAAATTTGAGAAACTGGTTGCATCTTAGATTAGGATTTTCCAGAATATAATTTTAATATAAACTTTGTTTGTACCATAATACCTTTTATAAGGTAGTTCTTTCAACCAGCAACCACCAAGGAATGCTCACAACTGATGTGATAAGGTTATAAATAGTATACTACCCTAGACTAGACAAAGCTACAGATTGCTGTGGATGTCCTGTGATTATCGGTCTGCTCCTGTCTTTGACCTTCTCCTCCTTGTTCTTATTTTAACTCTAAGTTCTGGTATTGCAAGTTAAAACAATGCCAAATGCTGTTTAATATGTGCAGACTCATACTCCTTTAGTTACATTGAAGCTAATCCAGTTGTGAGCTGTGACAGATCGCCAAAGTATTTGGAAAAAATAGGCCACAAATACTGAAAATGCCTAATTCCAACAAGAAAGGACTCGTTACCATGCTGATTGCAATCATTTAGCGACTAGTCAGTAATTACGAAAATGACTACCGCTAACGTTAGTGATTACAGCATTTTCCGTGCTACAAATCTTAAAGTTTAATGGCTTGTAATTTTTGCATCTGCCGAACGTTTTAACATCTTCCACGTAGATTAATAGGAGTCTCTAAATGCTAAGTAGCACCAGGTTTC
This sequence comes from Pelobates fuscus, assembly GCF_036172605.1. Taxonomy (NCBI): domain Eukaryota; kingdom Metazoa; phylum Chordata; class Amphibia; order Anura; family Pelobatidae; genus Pelobates; species Pelobates fuscus. The sequence goes on from NC_086324.1 coordinate 43,975,687, forward strand.
CATGCAAGACAGTAAAACATACCAACATTCTCTATGTGACTAAAAAACAAAAGTACACATATAGGTGTCAAAGCATTTCCCTTTCACTTAGATGGCTGAATAAAGCACCTGAATTTATTGCTAAATTCTGAGGACCTTTAATTTTTGCTTGCATAAAAAACAGTGCACCTGCCTCATTTAGGGGTAAAAAGATAAAAGAATGGCTGTAAAGTCTTCATACATTCTAAATGAGAATAATAGACATTTATTAATTTACTCTATATTTATTTATTAAAGTCTATTAAAAGCATTGTGTATATAGATTTTACATTGTTCTCGTGGAGTTGCTATCGTGATGAATTGAAGAATAAGTCGTTTTTAAACTTTTCTTGACATATGTCCTATTTGCAAAAAAGTGACCACTAAGTGGTGGTCGGTATCAGTGTAGGTAGGTGTGAGTTTCGTGCTGCAAAACAGTGACCACTAAGTGGTGGTTGGTTCCAATGGAGGTAGATGCGAGTGCCGTGCAGACATTAAAGGCAAATGTGGACTAATTAAACCTGCCTGTGCATTTTTAGACACAAACAGTTACCATCCATTTGTATTTGCAATGTTTAATGGCTGTTTTTTTGCAGAGCGTGGAAATAAGCTCGTAGTTTATCTAAATTATACAATTTGCTTGGAAACGCACTCACTGTTTGCTAAGTAACCCTCTATTTTTTTGCATTTTTTATTTCTTTTTGCAGGGCAATCATTTTTAGTGTAAATGATTGACTCAAACCTACCTGAAAATATTTTTTTTTTGTGTGTTGCACCAATATGGATTTACAAAGAAGAATGGATTCCTAATATATAATGATATTTTTATGTGGAAGGGTAATTCTGGCTCCCATTAGTTTGCAAGTGCATCTTAGGTCCAATTTTGTTATTAATGACCTTACTTGTACTCATTTTATCAGGTGACTGTGCTGAGTATTGTACAAGTGAATTTGCGTTTTGTAGTTGGAGTGCTAACCCCTAAACTATCCCACACGCATTGTTGATGAATCCTGATTTTAGTTATATGAAATCCTTTAACACAGAAGTTGGAATGCAAACTTCAATTAACATCTTGACTATACACAAATGATCCAACTAAAGACTTTAAAAAGACAGACATCAAAGCACAGTTGGATGGAACACATGGATGAAAATTGCTTTGAATATTTCCTTATTGGCCAACGGACGGTATCATGAAAACGCTGCAATGGAACACTGTGCAATGTTGTTGTTTTTTACTCATTTGTTTATTTGTTGTGGCAACAAATAACATTATTCATAATCGTAATTAATTTTTGAGAACTCAGAATAAAACGACACATTTGATGAAACTTGATTATATTTCGGTTCTGTTGTAATTCTAGGGTAATTATTTCCTTTTTGCATTTTACAATTTATTTTGTCACACAACAATAATTGCGACGGATTATGGAAACTTAATAAAAAAAAACAATTAAAGAAATGACATATTATAAGATATTGCATAAACTCATTTCTGTGGAATGATCATTTCTCAATGCAGTTATGAACTTGTTGGTTTTCATCTGTCATAGTAAATATGAGGATACTTATTTACATAGTTAATTTTAGGGGATTTAAAAAAAAAATGCTGGTCAAGATAAAATGTAGTGTCAATTTCGAACTATAGTATTATAATGTTGCAGCATGAAAACAGAACTCGGCGTCATTACAGCACTGTTTAAAATTATTTTTGTTGGCACTTATGTACACATCGCTATAAAGATTCCAGACACATCAGTGTGCCATATGCAGTAAATATGGGGTGAGTTAGGGGATGATCAGGGTCTAAATTAGGGGATAAGGAGGTTGAACAGAATTGCCATTTGCCTTTTCAATGCTGTGAACTATTATGCCTCTCACACTTAGCCATGTTTCACCTTGAAGGGAATCATGGCCGTTACAGTCCACATGTCAAGCGGGTTATTTCGTAGACAGACAGACAAACAGACACATAGATTGATAGACAGATAGACAGACAGACATATAGATAGATAGATAGATAGATAGATAGATAGAACCTATAATACTCCATGATTTAATTATCTCCTTCACATGGGAATGGGGAGGTGTGATATTGCTCAGCCTAAAATCTCAATCTAAATATATATAAAGAAGAAGAAGAATGTTTATAGGAAGCACTGTTACTGTTTGAGTATAAAGCTCCCGTTTTCTGAGGACAGTTCTCTTATACATAATTGACATCAATGTGTCAGCATTTGCTTTGAATAGTTATTTAAATATGATTCTAAAACGCATAGTGGCCAAGTTTCATTCTAAATATAGCCTCCAGAAAGTTATTGATAGTATTAAAATATCAAAGTTGAAAGGTCGAAAGTTATATCCAAATTTTAAAAACTTTACTATTAATTCCAAATCTATGTACTTCTGGCCTGCGTGTCCGTCTGTCTCTCTGTCTATCAATCAGTATACTGCTCAGTAAAATATACAGGTTACTAGACCACCGCACCGCAATGTTCTACAAAGAATGAGAGAAGCCAAGAGAGAAGAATCTAGTGACCAGTAGGTGGCAGTATGGGCTCTGAGCTGCTTGCTGTTTGTTGATTCGGTTGCCAAATAGGAAATGTAAACTCACTGTGTAATTATCTCCTTTAAACCTCTAATTTTCTAATTGATCTAGAAACAGCAAGTGTTGTACACTGCGAGATATAGAGACGCTGTTAACCTCTTAAGTGTCAAATGAAATACAGAACAAGCAGAACAAGCTGCCGACTGATTTAACCCTTTCACTCTAGATGAGCTATAATAGGCGGTTTGTTTACACAAATCAACATAAATGTTAAAACTTGTAAAGCTGGAAATATCAAGAAATACAAGTTATAATTATTATATTTGTAAGTGCACAATTTAGAATTAAAAACCAAACAAATATGTAAGTAATAGCAAGCTACCTGGTGTTGTTGCATTAATCAGGCTATCATACTATAAGACTGCATGAGGGATACATGTTATCAAGCCATGCCTTATGATGAACCTGTGTAAACTTTTACCTGCTATAAAATATTCGTGTTTTGGCAGCAGTATCTGAAAAATCTCTGCCTGGCTTTTAAAGATATAACAAATATTCTATTCACTAAGTACTGTCTTGTAATCAGCCTTAAAATCAGTTGGATAAAGTGTTCATGCCTGTCTGATGTAGAACAACACAAGAAAAAGGCCTTATGGTTTACATTGAGCTACCAGCATGTACGTAGTAAAAAAAAAAAAAAAAAAAAAAAGAAGAAGGAGGCAGTCTGACAGCCCCCTGACCATTTGTCATGTGTGGCAGTGTGGGGTCAGGGGAAACAACTGAGAGGGGACCACTATTATCAAGTGGTTCTTAATGACTGTTCCCATCCCTAATCCCAAGTCTCAGTATTGTATGTTATACCCCCCAAAATGAGCTGCCCATTCAACCCTCCAACATTGAAATTCAGGGGATGCTTATGGGTTCGGTGAGACCCCAGCATTTATGTTTCATATATAAAAATTGCATAAGATGATTTAGTTAAATTTTATCAATGTAACTAAGTAACACTTTCAAGAATGTATATATGTTTTCTACCTAATTTAGTAAGTATGCAAAGCGTGGTTCTTATTTTTGTTTTGTCATTTAAATGTTCACGCATTTATAAAACTATACTAAGGATGAAATAACTATTTCTGGCATTTCATTAGATTTTATCACAGATGCCTATTTCTGTATCCCTTTCATCCTGTATTCTGTAAAAGGAATTTTTGTTATTCAAGACTTTTAAACCTACCTTTCATTTTTCTGCATGAAGTTATGCAATCTGGACAGCCGGAGGAACCACAACGTTTTCATAGATTTATTGGAATCTATACTATTTTTATATCAGTTTTCTGTAGGCCCACCTAAGTTCTTTTTGGTTATTGGTAAAGCGCTCTGAATATGAACACTATATAAAAACTGTAAATAAATATATACATAAATATTTACAACGTTTCTGTAGAAATATATAGAAGCACCAGAAACGGATGGAAGCCTACGGTTACTGCCTACGGTAGAAGAAAATATGGAGATTTCAACTATTTTAGCTTTTTTTTGTTTTTTTGTTTTTTTACATATAGGATGTTAGTTTAGCTGTACAAGTGCTACAGTATGGCCTGGGACAGGTTACCCTTTCATTTATTAAACACAGATTTGCAGAATATTTTAAACGGTTCTTTCTCTGCCCTCAAGACATCCCCAGGTATACTTTTGTTTGTACTTTGTAGAAAAGAGTTCAACTCCACAAGTTAAGTTGAAGATGGATTTTTATTTTCTAATATCATATTTAGAATCTTTTTCGATTATGCCAGAATATATAAAACAAAATGTCTTGCATCCAATCAAACATATCCCTATCTTGTTTACACGTATTTTTTTGTCAGCTTGATGTCATACCTCTAATAGTTCTGACCCAATTTCTAAACTTCCATTTCCGATAATATAATTATGCCATTCTACAGTTCCGAGCTGACATTTTACTGAAACCCTTAGTTATATTTTTTACTCTTTCATGTGTTAAACCTAATTGTATTTTATTTTCACAATTTTTACTCATATAGTCTTTTTTTAAGAGAAGGTCTTAACACCAAGGTCACAATGACATCAAAGAGAACTTTGAGCATTCAGGATATTTGAAGAATTAGAGTCCCCAGCAATTCGTACAGTTATGTCACAGACATTTACTAAACTGTTATATCTAATCATCTTTAATCATATGTTTCATGTCAGATATGTTTAATCTCGTATTAATTAAGAAATCCGTTTCAAAGTCGGAATCAGCTTTTATCAGTCATTGTAAGTGACTTCTTGCATGTGACAGCCTCGTAAGCTATTTTCCTGGCCAGATTTATAAATAAAGAACTCCAGGTAAAAGACTTAGGAAAGTGGATATTGTCACAACCAAAAACATCATTACTCTAGGAATTGTCATGCTTATGCTCTCATATATTCTGTCTATTTTGATAGCAGATAATGCCCCTGTTCAGAAATTGAGCTTAGTTTCTCTTTCCCAGCTGTGTAACTCCTGAAGCATACACTAGAAGTGATGAAAGCCAATTGGGATAGACTAAAATCATTCTCAATTGTTCCCTATGGACCTGTACAAGACACATCCATAGTGCTATTCATCACATTAATTCTTAAGGTGACAACCTGCAACATTCGCTACAAGGCCTCTGCTTGCCCATATGTATTTATTTAGAGGGATTCCTCTTAAAAGACTGCAGAGACACATCATTCTACATTTAAACATGTAGTGTATTGATCACTTACATTCATAACTTTCTCTTAATAATGTCATAAACCCACCTATTTCTAGTTTAAATGATTTCCAGTTTAAATGACGCATTTTTGATATTTTTGTATTTTGAATACATCATTTCGAAAGTTCATCCGAAAATATTAAATCCTTTTAGGAGCTTATACAACACTGTGCGCTGTGGAATATGGTGACACCATATAAATGCCCCCAAAAAAGAAGAAAACAATATTAAATTAGGGCCTTAGAAAGTATTTATTGTAAATAAATTACACCCAACTCAAACAACTGGATTTATATTAAAATGTTTGTTAAAGAACCACTATAGTGCCAGGAAAACATACTTGTTTTCCTGGCACTATAGTGCCCTGAGGGTGCCCCACCCTCAGGGTCCCACTCCCGTGGCGCTGAAGGGGGAGGAAGGGGTTAATCCCTTACCTTTTTTCCAGCGTCGGGCTCCCTCGGCGCTGGGACTCTCCTCCCTCTTCTTCCGTCATCAGCTGAATGTGCATGGGCGTCAAGAGCCGCGCGCGCATTCAGCCAGTCTCATAGGAAAGCATTCTCAAATCACAGTGAGAAGCGCGGAAGCGCCTCTAGAGGCTGTCAGTGAGACAGCCACTAGAGGCTGGCTTAACCCTAAAGTAAACATAGCAGTTTCTCTGAAACTGCTATGTTTACGTCAAAAAGTGTTAAACCTAGCTGGACCTGGCACCCAGACCACTTCATTAAGCTGAAGTGGTCTGGGTGCCTATAGTGGTCCTTTAACTAGTTGATGAAAAACTTACTCTTGGAAGTGAGAACAAGTGAAATTTTTTCACATTTTGTTTGCTGTTCTGTTGGTTTTCAGTTGTTTTATTTTATTATATTTGTGTCCAGTTTTATGGAAGGCTTTTTGTTTGGCTGAAAAAAGAAAAGCGCAAGCACTACAATTCTATTTACAAAGTTCTTTTGATTTTGTTATCCTACCCTAGAAATTATTCCAGGATTAGCAGGTAGGTTACTTAGGATTGAGTGTAGAGTTGAGGAGTCAGATGAGGACTATTAGCTATGGGGATATTTTTTCACTTTTCGGGACCAGTAGTTTGTGAATGTCCTGGATCTATTCAGTATAGGTGTGTGAGAGGGTCTTTATTATTAGGATCAGTGGGATTGTGTATTCTCTATCCATATACATACGAGGACCAATGGTCTGTACATTGTTGGTCCTCTTATTATTGGGATAGAAGGCTTGGGGACCACCTAAGGCCTGGGTTGAGACAGGGGCCACAGAACCATGAATTTGCTTGGCCCCATTTACCATCCCTGGTCCCTGTCTTTTAATATTCTGCTCTATGTAATCTTTGACTCGGTTTATCTTCTCGTTTATTCTAGACCTTGACTTGTTCAACTTGCTTGCAGGTTTTACTCAAGCTCTGTTTGCTGGGGGTCTTAGATCATCATGACATTATGACAGGGCCACGGACCCTACAGGCTTAATTAACTGATGAATAAATGATTAATACCCCCAGATGGGAACACAACGAAAATAAAAGGTATCTATGGTGAATTATGTTCTTTATTCAAAGGTTAAAATATTTTGTTTTCATGTTTTTATTTAAAGAAACATACTTTAACATAGACATAAATAAAAATACAAGGACAGGCTAATACAACTGAAAACCACCTCAAAAAGATTTTTGAGATATTATGTTGTCTCCATAATTATGGAGCTTCCCTTCTACAGGTTTGAAATCTTTACTTAGAGATTACTGCTGATGTAGTCCCTTTAAAACAACGGTGGTGTTAGCCACCCATAGAGTGCATCCAGGCAGCATTTAAACCCTCTAGACCAAGGCAAAGGCTCAAACTAAGGCCCCGAAATGTGCTTTGGGCACTATCTATATCCAAAATCCACTTCATTGAGCGAAAGTTGTTTTAGTGCCTATAGTGTCCCTTTAATTATTAGTAGGTTTATTTACTAAAGTGAAAATTCAGCGTGAATTTTAAATTTAAGGTCAGAGTAGCAGAGCTTACTTAGAGAAATATCTATCTCTCTGTCTGTCATTATCCATCTATTTTTACTAGAGCATTGCAATGTTGCAAACATACTCCAAGCTTGACTTTCATTTTGAAATGAGGGCTGTTCCTAAGTTAGTGTCTGTTGTGGTGAAATACTCCCCCCTGCTTTTTTCTGCCCCAGGCTCCCCTGATCTTCTTCTTCCCAACACTCCCCTGTTCCTCCTCTGCACCAGTCTGCCCCTGCTTCTCCTCTGCCCCAGGCTCTCTCTGCTTCTCCTATACTCCTCCTCTGTTCCAGTCTCCCCCTGCTTCTCCTCTGCCCCAGCCTCTCTCTGCTTCTCCTATACTCCTCCTCTGTTCCAGTCTCCCCCTGCTCCTCCTCTGCCCCAGGCTCTCTCTGCTTCTCCTATACTCCTCCTCTGTACCAGTCTCCCCTGCTCCTCCTCTGCCCCAGGCGCTCTCTACTTCTCATATATTCCTCCTCTGTACCAGTCTCCCCTGCTCCTCCTCTGCCCCAGGCTTTCTCTGCTTCTTCTATACTCCTTCTCTGTACCAGTCTTCCCTGCTCCTTCTCTGCCCCAGGCTCTCTCTGCTTCTCCTATGCTCCTCCTCTATACCAGTCTCCCCCTCCTCCTTCCCTGCACCGGGCTTTCTCTGCTTCTCCTATACTCCTCATCTGTACCAGTCTCCCCCTGTTCCTCCTCTGCACCAGTCTCCCCCTGTTCCTCCTCTGCCCCAGGCTCTCTCTGCTTCTCCTATACTCCTCCTCTGTACCAGGCTCCCCCTGCTCCTTCTCTGCCCCAGGCTCTCTTTGCTTTTCCTCTACCACAGCTTTCCTCTGCTTCTCATCTGCACAGGATTATTTAACTAAAGTGAGACTTCAAACAGAATTTTAAATTTAAGATCAAAATAGCCAAACTAGAAAACTTCTCTAAGTCAGCCATGCTTTCAGTAGGACTACTTTGGACTTAAATTCAAAATTTTCTTTGAATTCTCAATTTAGTGAATACCCTGATAGGTGTTTCCAATATAGAGAACACAGGATTTTTTCTTTCACTAAATGTCCATCGTAATTGACATCACATTTTGACTGATGAAAATAGCATGAAAGTGGAGGTATCGGTTTATGAACTTCTTACAATCACTTCAGTGATAAATTAATATTTTATTTTATTCAATAATTACACTGGCATAAAAACACTTTGCATATGTAACCAAGATAATCACATGAATTAGAAGAAAAAGGGAACTGTAAAAATACATTTTAGTAATCTTAATAAATATGATCTCTACATTCAATTAGCCAGAGATGGCTCTATAATTAGGCAATTGCCCAAGGCATCACACCTGCTGGGCCCTCAACTTTTCTGGCCCTTCACAAGCTCTATAAAATGTATATTAAAAAATAATAATTTTTATTTAAATAAATCTGGCAGGCGCATAGCATACACAGTGCTTTTTCTTTACTTATTGCGGAAGTCAGCTCCTCCATTATAGAATTGTTTTTGTGTATGCTTGGGGGAACTGGTTCGTACCCCTAAGGGTACGCATACCAAAGGTTGGGAACCTGTGACCATGATGAAGGTTATGAAGGCTATGGAAACAGCTTGCTTAGTGAGAAGCCAAAATAATTGGGATGAGTTTGTCTGTTTCCCTGTACTGATGTGGGATTCTGTTGTGTGTGGCTTGTAACGGTGAGTAAAGGTTGTCTAGCATACTGACAAATCAAAATTTGTTGTGATCTGTTCACAATTTGTATAGCTTCGAGAATACAAAAGTTGTTCACTGACTGATAATTACCAATGTTTGTCATATAGAAATTGCACACTATACTTGATATTAACATCTTGACATGACCACTTGAAGCCACTTGAAACGTCTCCATACCTGTTCTTTTCACGCATGAAGACAACAACATCTACTGCAAGAATAAAACTGTTAATTTAGCATTTATTATCTTTTTAAGATGTGTTTTCTACTACTGTTTTTGGACTATAACTGTTGAATGACAAACACATACCTCATTGTAGCTGATTCTTGTTTAGCTGATGTTTTTATTGTTTTGTTAGGTTTTCATCTGTTACTGTGTGCAGGTATTTTAGCAAACATGTTTTATAATGTTATGGAACCATCTACAATTCAAATTTAGAGTAATCACAATAAATATACTGGTTACTGAAAGACGCCTGGGTGGGTGCATTACCTTATTAAGTGCCCTGCTGTAAACAGGATGTAAAACAAAATGATAAAGTGTCTACCTGCACAGTATCAAGAAATCAGTTATTTACTATCACTGGTTCTTTGTGATGTCAAGTTAAGCCTTATGTTAAGTGACTCTGCATCAGTTTACATAAATAACTTTGTTATTTGTTATATCTAGGTTTACTATATTGTTTAATGATCTATATCACTAATGTCGTAAGAGCTTCTGTTGTGGATACAACATGTTAAGGTAATTATTTAGCAATTTTGGTTTTCTAAAAAGTGGTTGTAAACCCATTTTTTGCAAGGATAATAAGGAAATTGTGGTTTGTATAACTATTCGACGTTCTTTTCAGTGACGATAACTACTTCAAGAATACTAACCTCTGATCCTTTCTTGACTTTAAGCCTTTCATCAATTCCACATGAAATTCGAATTCCCCAAAGTTGCCAGGAAGTTTCAACATTGTCCCTAACTGTAGTTTTATGACTTTAAAAAATTTAGGGATATGGTAAAGTTGTGTCCAATGATGCTTTGAGTACAAAGAAATGTTGTACGGACCTTCCACTATGCCATGTCTTAACCCTAAAGGCTTTATTTCATAGCAGTCGGATCCTAGTTAAACTTTACAATGTTCGTCCTTCCATATTCTCTAACCCTTAAAGGACCACTCTAGTGCCAGGAAAGCATACTCGTTTTCCTGGCACTAGAGTGCCCTGAGGGTGCCCCCACCCTCAGGGACCCACTCCCGCCCGGCTCTGGAAAGGGGTAAAAACTTACATTTTCGAGCGCTGGGCGGGGAGCTCTCCTCCTTCTCTCCGCCTCCGTTCCTCCCCGACGGCTGAATGCGCACGCGCGGCAAGAGCTGCGCGCGCATTCAGCCGGTCACATAGGAAAGCATTCATAATGCTTTCCTATGGACGCTTGCGTGCTCTCACTGTGATTTTCACAGTGAGAATCACGCAAGCGCCTCTAGCGGCTGTCAGTGAGACAGCCACTAGAGGATTAGGGGGAAGGCTTAACTAATTGATAAACATAGCAGTTTCTCTGAAACTGCTATGTTTATAAAACAATTAGTTAACCCTAGATGGACCTGACACCCAGACCACTTCATTAAGCTGAAGTGGTCTGGGTGCCTAGAGTGGTCCTTTAAAGATACAATGATCAGGTTAAAAAAATGACACTGGGTAAGGGCGGCTGTAGTGCCTCGGCAGAAGGAAGCAGCAAGCAGGCAATACATCATGCCTTTCAGCAATTGAGAGTCTGCTTTCTAATATTGTTTGTTTGTTTTTTAAATGGATATAATGGGCTGGGCAAGGGTTTTGTGCGAGGGGGGGCATAGGCTTTGCGGGGGGCATGGGTTTTGTCGGGTTGAGGCATGGGTTTTCTGGGGGGCATGGGTTTAGTTGGGTTGAGGCATGGGTTTTGTGGGGGGGCATGGATTTTGTAGAGGGTGGCAGGGGTTTGTATAGGGGGAAGGGGTTTGTAGATGGGGCAGGGGTTTTGTAGAGACGGCAGGGGTTTTGTAGAAGTGGTCAGGGCATGGCTTTAGTAGAAGGAGGCCAAGAATTTTGTAGAGAGTGAGAGCAGGGGTTTTGTAGAGATAGGGAGCAGGGGTTTTGTCAAGAGGGGGGCAGAGGATTTTGTAGAAGCGAGGCAGTTCAGGGAGTGTTGTAGAAGGGGGGCCTGTAGATTGTGAGTATGCCTGGGGAAGTATCAGTCTTAATTAGAACTAAATAATAAAAATACGCTTATATATATTTTCATTCTTAATGTATTTTGATATAAAAATATATACATTCATATCAATACACTTAAAATGAAATTATATATATAAAGAGAGAGAGAGTGAGAGTGAGAGTGAGAGAGAGAGAGTGAGAGGGAGAGAAAGAGAGTGACAGATATATAAATGTAAAAAAAATTCTTGAAAACATAAAAAAATACTGTGTGTTTTTTTTGTTTTTTTTTACATTTTAAGTACGCCCCTGTGTGTCTGTAATGGATTTAGTGTGTGCGTATATTGCATAAAGTGTGTGAGTATAGTGGATGTAGTGTGTGTATGCAGTGTGTGTGTGTGTGTGTGTGCATTGGATGCAGTCTGTATAGTTAATTCAGTGTCTGTGTGTAAGCGATCAAGTGTGTGTGTGTAGTGGATGCAGTGTTTATGCAGTGAATCCCAGTATGTATGTGAATTTGTGGTATGGGATAGTGGCTGTGTTCATAGGCGTGCGCAGCCTATTGCATTAGGGTGTGCACCCTCAAGCACAAGCACACGCGGCGTATATATATATATATGTATATGTATGTATATATATACACATATATACACACACACACAAAGCTGTGTGTGTGCTGTGTGAGGGTGCTGTTAGTGTGATGTGTGTGTGCTGGTAGTGTACTATGTGGGTGAGGGTGTTTGTGTGTGCGTGCTTGTGAGGGTGCTGTGAATGTACTGTGTGTCAGGGTGCTGTTTGTGTGTGTGTGTGTGCACTTGTGAGGGTGCTGTAAATGTACTGTGTGTCAGGGTGCTGTTTGTGTGTGAGGGTACTGGTAGTGTTTTGTGTGTGTGTGTTAGGGTCCTGTGGGTGCTGTATGTGTGTGTGGGTGCTGTATGTGTGTGTGGGTGCTGTATGTGTGTGGGTGCTGTATGTGTGTGGGTGCTGTGTGTCCGTGGGTGCTGTGTGTCTGTGGGTGCTGTGTGTCTGTCGGTGCTGTGTGTCTGTGGGTGCTGTATGTGTGTAGGTGCTGTATGTGTGTGGGTGCTGTGTATGTCTGTGGGTGCTGTGTATTTCTGTGGGTGCTGTGTATGTCTGTGGGTGCTGTGTATGTCTGTGGGTGTGCTGTGTATGTGTGTGGGTGTGCTGTGTATGTCTGTGGGTGCTGTGTATGTGTGTGGGTGCTGTGTATGTCTGTGGGTTCTGTGTATGTCTGTGGGTGCTGTGTATGTGTGTGGGTGCTGTGTATGTCTGTGTGTGCTGTGTATGTGTGTCTGTGTGTGCTGTGTATGTGTGTGGGTGATTGTGGGGGGTGGAGGTGGGGGTACATTATTTAATATCCCCCCTCCCTTCTTACTTTATGTGGGGAGGGGGGATTCTTGTTCCTTGTCCCTGGTGGTCCAGTGGAGGTGGAGGCAGATCAGTTATCCCCCCTCCCTTCTTACCTTATGCCTGGGAGGGGGGATCCTGCTGCTGCTGCTGCCATCCCATGTGGTCCAGAGGAGAGTGAACTCTAGCCCCGCAGGGCTAGAGTTCAGAGTTCACTCACGCGAGATCTGAGCGTTGCCGCGGCAACGCTCAGATCTCGCGAGAGGAACCCGGCGGAGCTGCTGGCAATAGCTCCGCCGGTCCTCTCCTGCCTCCATCCCTGCATGTGAGCCGGGGAGGGGAGGCTGAGAGCAGAGCCGGCGCTCGGATAGCGCCGGCTCTGCATGAGCCGGCAGGGGGGATCCTGAGATCTCCCCTGCCGGTCTCAATACATAGGCGTGCCGCGGGGATTAGGGTGTGCCCAGGCACACCCGGCACACCCCGTGCGCACGCCTATGGCTGTGTTCTGTGGGGGCTGGGGGGGGGGTTAATATTACTTAAGCCTATTCTCCCCTCCCTGCTTCTTATCTTTTGCCATGGAGGGGGAAACTACATTGCGTGCTGCTCTAGAGACTCTAGCTTCCAGCTCCGCTATGCACAGGATCCTCTCAAGAGCCCTGGCATTATGTAGTGTCAGAGCATTGTCATGGTACCCCAGTAATGCTCAGACAGCCTGGGACCTGCAAGAGAGAGATCACCTGGCAGAGTTGAACACTAAGATTCTACCGGGCACTGCACCTTAACCATAGAAGCCTGAAATCATCCTGGCACCCATGGCTATATATATATATTCTATAAAGGAATATAGGGCCCAGGCTCCCCAGGTTGCCTGAGCTTGTTACACCTGTTTTGGCTGTACCTCCCCGATAGTGACCCTGTTTCTGATTAAGACATAGCAACGTTTGTAGACAAATATTTGCATTTTATGACCTGTCTGGAAAAAAGAAAAATTCATACAATTATAAAGTCTCAACCCCAAAATATATACACAAAAATAAACATAACACTCACTTTATGGAAAAAAAAATATTCATAATAAAACCGATAATCCTATTACAATCATTTGACTATTTTTTTCTATATACTTACTGTTTCTTTAATAAAACGCTGTTGCAGATTCCCACCACAGGCACATGTAAATCTTGTTAGGTGATTATAGATTACAAACTAGGTCTAAGTCACGTTCACTGAAAGGTGTAAATTCTTTAATGATAGCAACAGTCTTCTGATTTGGATTAACTGGTGGGCTTCAAAGTGATTAAACCACTCATTAGCTTGAAATCTGTACCACAAACACTCTGTTAGACATTTAAAAGTGTTTGGTATGTTTATGGCTTAAGTGGCTTTGTAAATTTAAATGTAAACATAAATAGTTTTTCTTAGCATCTGCTTAATAATCATCAGGCAAAGGCATGCAAGATATATTGCTGTGTTTACAATGTCAACTCAAGAGACCATATGTCTATGAACAAATTAAACTGCTTTAGGGTAAAGCTAATTGCTCATTTTATTTGACTGTCTAAGTAAAAGACATGTACGTGGACGTCTAAACAGTATGCTGTTCTTAAGCTTCACGTTTAGGTTCTCTCTACATAGGGCAGGAAGTGGTCTACAGAGGTACAGATTACTATTCTAGACTGAAACCAGATACACTGATTTAACAGAACAGGTTTCCTAATTAGATAATGCAATAGGCTTTTCTCCATGCAGACTTAAAAACTGTCCACTTGTGACTACAAGGGATTTATAAAAGGCCCATGAAAGTATAATAAGTGAGCTTGCAAGATTATCGGAGTCTATGTGCCCGGAGCAGAGTTTAGCAGCAGTAGTGTAGCTTCCGCTACCTTTATATATTATGTACCCATTGAGAGATGCAACAGACCTACTCTTTGGAAATGTATCCACTTGAACTTTAGAACGAAAATCAAAAGGTAAAAATCAACGTTCTGGCTTTTCGCTCAACAGGAATAAAAAATTAAAATGCAGGATTACAGAATAAAGGATAGCATATTTTTTTAGACATTTCATCAATACAAAATTGGGGTTTTAGTTTTATAACGAGAACATATAACATGAAAACGTCTAGTTAATCATGTCCTAAACAGCTTGATATTATTATTATTATTATTATTACAGATATTTATATAGCGCCAGCATATTCTGTAGCGCTTTACAATATTATCAAAGGGGTAGATTTATCAATAAATGAGAAAACTTAAAGGAACAATAGGTTGAAGAGGGCCCTGCTCAAACAAGCTTACAGTCTATAGGAAGTGGGGTGTAAAACACAACAGGACAGGAGGTAGCAATCAAACAAGGTGGAGTGAAGCAGAGATGGGGAGAGAATAGAGTGCTGCCCTTTAGGAGAGAGCATGGGACAGGTATGTGAGGTAGAGGTTACTCTAAAAGGCAATAAGCTTTCCTAAAGAGATGGGTTTTAACGCACATTTTAAATGATTGAAGACTAGGGGCGAGCTTGATGGTCGTAAGCAGGCTATTCCAGAGGAAAGGAGCCACCCGCAAGAAGTCCTGCAAGTGTGAGTTGGTCGTACGGGTTAGAGCAGCGGAGACGGAGAAGGGGCATACCTGCGGATCAGTGAAAAAATATAGGAGGGGCTAGAATTGGTCAGTGTTTTATAGGTGTGGATTAGTACCTTGAATTGACTCCTATAGGATACAGGAAGCCAATGTAAGGACTGACAGAGGGGTGAGGTATGAGAGAAGCGACAGGAGAGGAAAATCAGTCTAGCTGCAGCATTCATTACAGACTGTAGCGGAGCAATACGACTTGTGGGAAGACCTATTAGGAGAGAGTTACAATAATCTATGCAAGAGATTACTAGAGCATGGACAAGCTCCTTAGTAGTAGAAAAGGGTGGATGCGGGCTATGCTTTAAAGGTGGAATCTACAGGATTTGGTAACAGACTGGATGTGAGGCTCAAATGTGAGGCCAGGATCAAGTATAACGCCAATACAACGCACTTGCAAGGATGGACTGATGTGGGTACCACTAACCTGAAGGGAGAGTGAAGGAGAAGGATCAGTATTAGAAGGAGGAAAGACAAGAAGTTCCGTTTTAGAGAGATTGAGTTTCAAAAAGCGGGAGGACATCCAGTCAGAGTTGGAAGAAAGGCAAGCAGTGACACGTTGCAGGATGACAGGGGAGAGGTCCGGGAAGGAGAGGTATATCTGAGTGTCATCAGCGTACAGGTGGTATTGGAATCTAAATGAGGTAATGAGTTTGCCAAGAGAGGCAGTATAAAGAGAAAATAGAAGGGAACCAAGTACAGAGCCTTGGGGGACTCCATCAGAGATAGGACAAACGAGACACTGAATGAGCGTTGGGAGAGATAGGAGGAAACCCAAGAGAGGACAGTGTCACAGAGACCGAGTGATTGAAGAGTTTGGAGAAGGAGAACATGGTCAACAGTGTCAAAGGCAGCATAGAGGTCAAGAAGAATTAGAATGGAATAGTGCCTTTTGGATTTAGCTGTGATTTGGTCGTTAGTTAAATGTATTAAAAAGAGGCCTGGGATTGCAGAGCATGAATTATTGAGGGAGGGAAAGTATGACTGTTTGGCAAGGGCAAGGGCTGTGCTGTATGAACGCAACATGAATTTGTAGTGGAGAATGTCCGACTGGGTGCGTGACTTCCTCCAGCAGCGTTCAGCAGAACGGGAGCATCTCTGCAGGTAGTGTGTTGGTTTAGTGTGCCATGATTGGGGGCGTGATCTGATGATAAGAGGTGGTGATTTGAGAGAGGAAATGTAGTGTTGCAGAGATTGGAGATTGTACATCGATGAGAGAAAATAAGATCAAGGGTATTGCCAGCTACATGGGTGGGGGACTTAGCCGACTGCAATAGCCCAATGAAGGAGGTCATTGAAAGTAGTTTTGAGGCAACTGAGGACAAGGGCAGGTTAATGGGAATGTTGAAGTCCCCAAGAATTGATATGTATGGATAGTTTGCTGTCTAGTCAGTGTTTAAAGCTAAAATAAAATACATATAAGATTATACTGACTATAAAAGACTATAGGCAAAGTTTTGCACTTGTAAAAAATATTTTATTTTTTATTTTTATTATAATTAGTTACATACATTAGTTATATAAACTGAATATAGTGGGTTGTAAATCTAAGGTATAATGGCATAAGTAAAAAAGATGCCAGAGTCAGAAGGGCCCCCAATTTAGTCTGTGAAGTGATGTTCTCACCAAGATATAGAACCAGATTGAAAAGGAAAAAGTAGTAATAAAATGAAGAAAGACAAGGGGTCCCATTCTGGAGAAATTGAGTTTTAGAAAGTGAGCAGCCATCCAGACTGATTTGTATCAAGAGTTTAATTCAAGGGCGTAAATCAGTCTGTTGTACACAACTTGTTCAGAAAGCTTGGAGGCGAAGGTTCATAGGGAAATCAGATAAGCCAATGATAATTTGGAGAATTATGTTTCACGTACGAGATACTTTCCTAATAAAATGTATGATGTACACCCAACCTAATTTCAGGTAGTACCCGGGAAGTGTTATTGCAGCCACCAGTCCACACATTCACGAAAAACTCACTTTAGGTTCCACCTGTAGATAGAGCAGAGTCAGAGATTAGAGAGGATGAAATCAAGAACGTCACCAGCTTTGTGAGTAGGCAAAGTATTTTATTCAGAGAAACCAAAGGCAGTTACAGAAAGAAGTCTAGAGGTTAGAGGGTTTTTAGAGCCTGTACATTACTTGATAGTTTGTCATTTTCTGCCACGTTGGGCAAAAAGTGATTAAGCTCAGACAGAACGGTTTTTTTTTTTTTTTTATATAAAGTTGTATCAAAATAAATTTTTGCACCAATCTTGGCTCGATATACCTTCAAAGACACTCATTCATTGAAAATGTTTCCTTCAAATATTACAGACGAAACCATTTACATATGATGATTTGCAACAAATCTGATGACGTCGGAGGAAGCTTAGAAGCATAGCAGATGCACATTCCACAACCTTTGCAATATATGTATGTAGCTGCGCTGTCTGCTCCTCTCCCGTGATGTTTAAATGCCAGTCCCCCAAAAATCCAATAAAGGCAAATAAAGCAGCTCTTCAACATCAGGGATAGTCCCAAACTGATTATCGCAGATGGGCCCAGCAACGTTTTAAGGCATGAAAAAGACCATAGGTCGAAATATTGCCAGTTACCATAAAATTTTTTTTAAAAAAGTTTACTCTGAAATGTTTATTTGTATATATTTCAAATGTATACAGCAGCTGTAAAATGTGCTTTGAAATGAATATCCCTTAGTGTTACATTAAGGGTTATTGGTAAATATCCAGTAATCCAACTTATGGTAATATATACAAAGCCAAGTACACAATGGGTTTAGTTCTCCCATTGCAAACGCATATAGTATACAAAATAAAAATATTTTCTATATGGTTCAATGTACAATCAAGTACTTTAAGTACAGAAAACGAGCCTATTTTTCTACTTTTAAACTCAGTGTAAGGTTGATTTACATAATATCCCTTGACAACGAGATTCTGGTGTCTGTTTCGATTTCCTTGTTTAGATCCCTAAGCTCAGAATGCAATGCATGTGTATAATTAAACATATCCGGGATTTAAACAGTGTTTGTTATATCAACATAAAGGGTTGTACTGGATGAAACCAAGTTAAGTGGGTGCAAGTCAGATAAATGTTGGTTTATTTTATTCTATTTACTAATTCTTTGTTAACATAAATTTCCATACAAGAAGGAATTATTTATGAAGACTAAAGAAATGAGGATTTATGGATCGTGAAATGAAAGAACACATCTACTTTGTTGCTTCTAAAACATCTAAATACTAACCCTTTAATGGACATTCATTGTGAAAAAATCTACACGTGTATATAATATTTAGGAAAAGCTGTTTAAAAAGAGGTATTAATTCTTATATAAATATTTATTAGATGATTTGTCTGTTATTTCAATGGGAAAGCAGGTTTTAGACTCCCTGTATTCCACAGATGGTGACATCATCCATGCAATTATTTCTTGTAATGAATGCTTAATAACACACAGATCACCTCTGTGTGCTGGGGGCCCCAACAAGGTACGCTGGCTGTAGACAGCTTCCAACCTTTGAGCCACCCCTGTCATACCCTCTGACTGCCTTCTCTTACTTTCCTTTTGGGAGAATAGTATCAGCCAGAGAGAATCGGGGTGAACTGCATCGGGCACTGAAATGCCTCAGCAATTAAGGTAATTTTAAGCTATAATACACATTGAACCCTACACTATACTACATTAAATAAACACTAAATATTAACACCCTACATAACACTAACACTATCTATAAATGTTAACTCCTATAATACAAGTATAAATTTACGATATTAATTAGGAGTAGTCTCAGCTGAACTGTAGACACTTAGAAATTGGATAATACTATACTCTAAGACTTACCGTGAAGTCAATTTACCCAAATCCACACAATCCTCAGGTGGGAGGGAGGGATAATACTTCCCTATGTGTCGTTAATGAAATCATGACTTTGTGTCATGTTAATAGTAAAATCTGTTAAATGTTTTAAGACACAGAGGCTCCTATTATGCTGGTTTAAAGCTGGGCTAAAATAAAAGTCACAGAAGGTCGACTCAGAAGACCAGTCGGCCACTTTCAAAATGTCCTCTATGCAGTAACCAATCGAGGAGGCCTTAGAGACCATAGCCCCTTAAATGAGGCAAAAATAGTGAAGTATCAATACCAGCTAGAGACATAATCCGTTTGACCCAACAAGCCAGGAGTAGGAGTAGACACCGGCAAATGCGGTTTCTGGAAGGAAACGAAGAGTTTGTGTTTCGATGGGATCCGTAGTGAAGAAGTGCAAAGTTCACAGGCATGCGACCGGGCATAAGAGTGGTCTGTCAGGAAAGGATGGATACAAAACTTTCTTCGAGGAAGTTTTAGTTCTACAAGATATCTGTCATGGTTCACACCATGCCATCCAGATGGCCAGGCATGGCCACCCCACAGGGGATTTGAACTGTGGCATTTCTGTGTCCTAATCCTGCTGTTTTACCTCTAAGCCACAATTCAGATCATGTAGCAGCCTGAAGTCCAATCTTGCCTTATCTCCAGCACTAGGGGGTTGGACTTTACCTGTGGCTGCTCCTGTCAATCTCAGTCCACCTGAAGCAGATGCCTAATTAGCCTGGTATTAGACACTGCCTCTCCCTGAGGGCAGTGTCAGTTCATTGACTTTAGTTTTGCTGTTTGGTTCCTTTTATTGTGTATCTTGATCCAGTGTTCTCCAGACTGCTTTCAGCCTCCGACTTTGGCTTATTTCTTCATTTACTCTGACCTCTGGCATCCTCTGACTATGGCTATTCCTCGACTATTCTTCAGCTTGTCCTTGCCTGTACTACAACTTGGAGCACTATTGCTGCACAGCCCCCATGCACACATTCACAGTCCAGGTGGATTCTTGCCTGGTCAGCTTGGACTGTGTTTATCTGCAAGGGTGAGCATACATCTCTGTGCTAAAGACTCCAACCAAGGTAAGCTGTGACAATATCGAAGAGGACACCTTCCGGAGTATATGAGCGAGCAGTACCATCAAGAGCTCTGACGTCAGAAACCCTCTTGCTGGATATTAAACAGAGAAGCAGGGCTAGTTTAGCTGATAGTTGTTTCAGAGTTAATGAGGCATTAGTCGGCCAGGATTCGAAGAAGTTGAGGATGATAGAAACATCCCATAAATCTGAATAACGTGGTAAAGGGGGGCGAGCAAATCTTATTCCGCAGAGTAGTCTACACACCATAGGGTGGCCACCTTCCGGGGTTCCCTCCAAACCTTGGTGTCCAGCAGATATAGAAGAAAGTATAGGTTCACTGTGCGATAGGCCTTACCATCATCGAAGAGTGAGGTGAGGAATTGAAGGTTCAAAGTCATAGGAGCCGATATGGGATCCCTTTTTCATTCCAGGCACCAACCATGCCATCTGCTCCAAGTTGACTTATAAGCCTGTCTCCTGCCGGATGCCCATGCACCCTTGAGAAGACAGATAGTTGATTCTGAAACTCCCTCCATTGACCAAGGTCCCCTGAAATCAGCCACACCATGAGAGGTAGAAGGTTGTGGAAAACTAGGGGATGGGACATTCCGTCTGGATCTTGAAGTAGGCAGTCAAGTGATGGGAGAAGACATGGTGAGTCAATAGCCATCTCTAGAAGAGGAGGAAACCAAGGCTGGGATGGCCACAAGGCGTCGTAGTTGCAGTAGGCAACTGGGAATCAATACAAAGGGAGGAAATGCATAGTTCCTTGCGGACGACCAATCTTGGGTAAGAGCATCCGTTGCTATTGCCGTTGGGGAAGCTAAAAGGTGTATGTCCAGTGGGATGCGCCTTCCCTCAAATGGGAAGGGGCCTGGAAAAATGGCTTGTATGGAAGCCGCCAGGAGCTGCCAGTGTGTATCTGATTTCCTTCTTGATATTGGACAACTTTGGCATTGGAAGATGCAGGGTCTGTAGAGTTGAATCTATGATGAGAAATTCTATGCGTTGTGTAGGAGTCACAATGGATTTTTCCCAATTGATTAGTGTGACAAAGTGCCCTTCGCCACTTTGTCCTGGAGAGGCCTGCTTGCCTGCCTCCTCCCCTGCGACTATGGCCCCTAGGAGATTGTACCCTCTTAAACCAGGATTTGGTTTCTTTATAAGACTTTTACTGGGTGTGTAATGTAATTGTTTATAGGGTATACTGTGAAATGTATTGCCTGCTCTCCTGTACTGCTGAGGTTTGCTACCAACTAGGTGGGTTTGGCTATGGAGCTTGTCTAGTGCCCTCTGTTGGTAGTAACAGCAATATGCACTACCTGAATAGCAAGACTGGTTAATTTGCATATTTGGGTAGATTTGCATATCGCTAATTCTGCATGCAGGAAAGATTTTGTGTTAATTATGGTCTTCTCCACCCATTTATAAATATGTAATTATGTTGTAATAAGTCACTGTATGTTGCCTGCTATGATTTGGCTGTTTGTAATTTTATTGAGTTGTCACAGCAATGTTAATGTAATGGCCATATTGGCTAGTCCCAAGTAAAATAAAGTTTTAAACAGTTCTTCTTGATCCCTCAAAATGTAGCCTTGTCTCGTTATTGGAGGGAGTCGTTATAATCACACTGGGGATTGCTATGCTCTGCGTACTCCCCTGAGCTTGAATCACTTAGCTCTTTTAAGAGCTGTTCCTGTTACGCTCTCCTTGGAGGAGAGTTCTTCCCCACACAGTCCTGGATGCTGGAGGTTCATACAGGGTGGAAGGAAGAAGTCTTTCCCACACGGTCCTGCAGGACAGAAGCCAATCCAGGGTGGAAGGAAGACGGCGAGACTCCAGTCAAGCTGCGGCGGTTGCGGAGTCTGCGGTGGTTGTGGTGTCCAGTGCGGTGCTTGTGGTCCTCGGCACAAGCTAAGGAGCGTCCATTAACGGAAGGATCCGTTACAATTAGGAAGCCTAGATTCTGTAGCAGAGTCAAAGTCCAGTACAGATACGTTTTAAGCAGATGGATAGACTGTGCCATGAGGAAGATGTCGTCTAAGTATATTATCAGACGTATTCCTCGACTACGTAACAGCTGGGGACCATGTGAACCCCCATTTCTTTCCTTACCATATGAACTGCAGGAAATGTTGATGTTGTAATGCTATAGGCACTGCGATGTAGGCATCTTGAAGATCCAACTTTGCCATTCAATCTGATGGTGGGAGAAGATTTTGCAAACAATGTATCCCTTCCATCTTGAAATGGTGATAAGTTACATAAGCGTTGAGCTGTCTCAAGTTTATCACTGGGCGAACACCTCCGCCTTTTTTGGCAACCAGGAAGAGGTTGCTCACATAACCTGGAGTGGACATTTGAAATTTCTATGATGGCTTGTTTGTGCATCAGATCCAATATTTCCTTGGTGACAAGGTCTGCATCTTGTCAGGAAAAAACAATTCCCCTCAATGGGGAGTATTGCACTGGTAAAGAGAGGAAATCTATCGTATAACCTTTCACAGTGTTTAGTATCCACATAGCTGAAGAAATGAAAGACCATACATGGGAAAAAAAAAATTAGTCTGACCCCCACTACCAATAGGGAAGAATGTAGATTGAGAGGACTTACCATAGGGTTGTCGTTCTGAATGGGCGCCTCATGGTCCATGGGCAACCGAGAGTCGATCACGTTGTGGAAAAAAGACAGATGGATTGTGATGTTCCAGGAAACTGGCCCACCTCGTTCTGTCTAAACAAACTTCTAGTAATACGGCCGGACAGACGGCTCCTGGCTCTTCCGGCCACACCAAAAGCCCTAGGGTTAAATACTTTGCGCATACTTGATTGCGCTTTATCTAAGGCAGTGAATATGTGTACGAAAGAACCGAGTTCTTTGACAAAATTGTCTCCAATTGGCTTGAGTGCCCGGCTCGTTCAGAGTCATATTGACCAATTTAAGTTTGCTGTATTGGCATTGCCAATTAGGCAAATTATTATTTGAATCCAATCATGTATGGTGGCACAATCTAACTCTTGGTTGTCTTCAAACACTTTGAAAATCTTGGCTGGCGGGGCCAAGATATCCAGGACCTTATCCTGGCAGTTCCGTAAAGAGAAATCTAGACCCTTATTGGGTTTCCAATCAGTCTTTCGCAGTATTTGTATTATTTTTGGATCCTCTCTAGGCCTCATGCTTAACTTGCGGTATATTGCCACAGGATGATGTGGATCTGGTATCCACGGGCTCCCACACAATTCAGCAGGTATCTACCGTCATGCAGGTTTGCAAATACATTGATTTGTGGCAATAAAAGACAAAGTTTAGCTCAGCTGTGCAAGAGCTCTCAAGAGACACGTCTGCCAGCTTGACTGTCAGGCCCCATCCCCCATTTTTATTTTTTTTAAATTGTCTGCTTATTTCCAATGTTAAGAAAGAGAGAAATCATTTAAACAAGTTTTCAGTTTGCATTTTTATGTAACGATAAGAACATCCAAAGTGTCATAATAGCTCAGTGTTTGTATAATTCCTTTTAAAACCTTTAGTTTTCATAAGACACACAGCTAATTTTCTATCCTATTATAACTCCAGAGCAGCGATGCCACAAGCAATTTTTCCATTGCCTTTTAAGTTGACAGACAGTACATTTGAGAAGGGCCGGATAAACAAAATATTTTACTTACTCATGCTTCTCAGCGCCTAATGGTTTTATATCATAGGATGGAAAAGACTTCATTATAGGAACTGCATCGGGCGCTGAAATGCAGATTTAACACTGACAACGGTTTGAGTTATATACATAGCTGTTTAACATGTAAAAATGTTCCCGCTAACTCATTGAATTGTGAAGGCATTTAACAGAGGTTAAAATATTGAAACTGCTTTTTGATTTTTCTAAAGCACAGCTACTGCAAAATGAAATAGACTGATTTATCATAGTAGTTTAATGAACACTCCAAGCACTATAACCACTACATTGTGTTACAATGTATAACCCCCCCACCCCAGCTTCCTATGGAGAACGGAAGCTCTCTATCTCTGAGCTATAAACAGCAGGGCTTAGCTCCTGCTTAGAAGCTTTCAGTTCTCAATATGAAGTAGTGGGCGCAGGGAACAGTGTCCAGCAGACTCCAGTTTGAAACTTTACAATGGAGGGGTTATGCTGTAGAGCACCATAGTGTTTAGGGCGCTTGGTGTGTTCCTTTCATGAAAGACTCTTTCTGAAACTGGACTATGCCACCTCTAACTTTATTATTTTATGGCTATCTGGCAATTGATGGGGATTATGTTGAAACAATAGATGAGGTATGAAACCAAAGGCTGTTGACTGACTTTGCATGCAGAAGATGGTCTACCATTATGTTAAAAAAAATCCTGATACATGTATTGGCCCCTATCAAGCAAATGGACCTTTCGCAGACCAGGCAAAATCTCAACCAATCAGAAGTCTCTCATTCTGGACTACAGGACTATTTTTTCTTATGCCGTAAACCCCTGTCTAAGACTTGTAAAGCAATCAACTGGTGTTAAAAAGAATACGGCAGTGTCCACCCAGTGGCCCTTAACCAAGGTCTAAGTGAGCTGTTCATAAATACGTCACTGGTTCTGGAGACATCTATTTTTTTTACTAAATCTATCCAGACATTACTTTTTTTAAAGGCAAAAACATATGTACCCTTCTGTGGACTGGTTTAAAATGTAAAGTTTCACGAGAATACTTACTTAAACATTTTTTCAGTGTTGAAAAGAATACTTGACGGGACACTATAGTCACCAAAACAACTTTAGGTTAATGAAGCAGTCTCTTGTGTATAGGTCATGTCTCTGAAGTTTCACTGCTCAGTACTCAGAGCGGAGTTAAATCGCTTTTGTTTCTGCTAATGCAGCCCTAGCCACACCTCCGCTTGCTGTGACTGATACAGTCTGCATGATAACAAAATGGCTCAATTTTTAAGCAGATGTAACTTCATTTAAAGGTTCTTATCTTCTGCTCTGTAAATTAAACTTCAATTACATACACAACCAGCAGGGACCAGCAAGCTATTAACAGAACAGGGGATAAGTAATTCTGAATCAAACAGAATTTGCAATACAGGAAATCTAAATATTAGATGACTCTTTACAGGAAGTGTTCAGGAAGGCTGTGCATGTTACATGAACGGGGTGTGCCTAGGGCTGCATAAACAATATAATTTAACTCCTAAATGGCAAAACAAATTGAGCAGTAATAAGGCAGTATCATGATCTATACACCAAAGCTGCCTCATTAAGCTAAAGTTGGTTTGGTGACTATAGTGTTCCTTCAACTCACCCAAAAGATTCTAATCTAGAATTAAGCACGTTCTAGATCTACCATCCATGTAAATGATGAGGTGCTCAGCCACATATACTCACATCAAAGTTTACATATGGTCTTCAAAAGAGGCTAGGTCATGACTGTAGTAATATAAAAAAAAAACTAAAACTGCATCTGTTCGTTCTTCTTTTTGAACTCTGACACATCCTGTGTTAATAAAAAAAAGAATAACAAATAAATCTTGAAATTCAGCTATAACTAATATTTTTATTATGTGAAAACAAGCATTTTACTATGTATTGATAGAACTGTATCGAGATAAAAGCATTTGCCCATCCTAGAAGTTCATTTTAGCAAGAATCGTTGCATTAGGATATCACAGTGTTATAACAAGCATTTACCGGGCTTTTTGTCTGTTCCAGATGGAATAAAATAAAATAAAAAAAAATAAAAATACAAAATGCTTTTCATATAAACATTGGAAACGCTCTTTCCAAGTAATCAACACATTAGACAGGTGTATCATTTTAAACTAGTACTCTGCCAGATGTGTAACCGTATGAATTGGCTACATCTAAGCTCTGAAAACTATCCAAGGCAGTTCTGCATTTTTCAGCCCTAGAATATTTTACAATTCCTATTAGAGTAATTGTATCTGAGAATATGTTCCTTTTTTTGTCAATATCTCATAATAAGAAGAAAAATAAAGACATGCTATTGTGGCGGTGGAAGAATGCATTATGCATGTAACATTAGAATAAATTTTCCCAGTAGCAAACCTCAATTTTTTTTTATTTATTTAGTGTTTTTGCACAGTTATAGCTAAATATATTAGGTGGAAATGCTACAAACCAATTTTCGCTATAAAAGAGACTCATTTTCATTTTAGTGAAATTTTCATTTTCATTTTTTTTATAGAGCCAAATGTTTTGTGCAGCAGCATTTTATTCCCTTATAACATTACAGAGATGACATTTATCTCAATAATGGTGAATTTTTGTTGATCAATACTAAAGAGGTTTTTTTCCTGATTAATGGAAGATTATTCTTGTAAACATTTTGGGAAATGAACGGATTAAGATCAAGTTTTGATGCAAAAAGATATAATCATTATACATAGCTGTAGAATGTTAGTAGCAATTTTATTTTTCTTCTCTAACATTCCAGTTAGTGTGAACCATAAATGGGGTAGTATGGGTTCTAAGCATGATGGGAGGGAAAACCTACACTACAAAGTGTCCGTGTTTGGCCAACACTCCTTGTGGTCTCCAATAGACGCAATGCATGCATAGACAGTAATTTAGAAATATGATGTTTGTAGTAAATAGTTTC
Organism: Pelobates fuscus; assembly: GCF_036172605.1. NCBI lineage: Eukaryota > Metazoa > Chordata > Amphibia > Anura > Pelobatidae > Pelobates > Pelobates fuscus. Next base: position 44,002,410 of record NC_086324.1, read on the forward strand.
TGCATCTCAAAATCAACAGCTATATGGGATTTGTTTTTTTTTCAATGGGCATTTTGTTTAAAAAAAAATGAATGAGCCCACACTTTGGTAACTCTTGCCAATTATCACATTGACCAGTCAAAAATAAATGTATTTGCCCAATTGAGGCTTTAAATTCAGCAGGGTGGCTCAGCAGATGAGACCAAACGTAGCCCATTGCAACCTGCATGACAGGCCATCTCAAGGAGAAGAGTCACAAACTAAAGTGTTAAATGCTCATGAGCTGAGTTAGTGAGTCAAGTTACCAATGAAATCAGTGGGGTCCAGATTGAAGCTGACCTTGAGGAACAGTGAACCTTTTCAGCAAATGTTAAGTTTGTTGATCTTGTTCACCCAACCATGAGTAGAATTAACTCTTATGCATTGGAATTATTGTTAACAAAAATAGAGCATGTGTGTGAGTTAAAAAAAACAGCTAGCCAGGGGTCAGGATTCCTCTTGTACCACCAAACTATAGTGATGTTGGAGAAGTGAACATAGACATTCAGCATAGCTCCTCCTAAGGTTCATAGAACTAAACTGGAAATTCCTCAGATCTTCACTCCCAAGCCCCATTTGAGCTGGATACCATTCCAGTACTATGTCACGGACATTCAAGGGCATTTGATTGGGTTGGTTCAGATAGTGAAGGTTTCTCATCAAAGCATTTGCTCCTGAGACACTCACTAAGACTGCATTCCATGTGTCACAAGCATGGTCCGTCCACTCTCCGTCTATGGATTCTACCTTAATAGCTACTCCTGGAAAGCACCTCACCAAGCAACCTACTGTGTCCTTCTTCCAATCCAGATACAGAATCAGCTGAACTATAGTCTTTTTCCATCTATCATCTTCTCAGAGATGTTAGATGGCAACAAATAATTTTTATTTCTTCTTATTATTTTTCTTCTTCTTTGGATCTGCTCCCCTTAAATGTTCTCCCCTTCATTTGGCCATATATTACATTCACCATGGGGGAGATTTATCAAGGCCAAAACAGATGTAAACCGGGGGCAAAATGTTAAATTACCCAGAAAACCCATGGAATGTCTCTCAATAGTACTTTCTATCTAAAATAGCACCTGATTTGCCACGGCATATAGTGCCACCCATCTCGTTTTTATCCCTAAAAAAAGGTGCATTTGTTCTCATATTTATGTGTTGACATAAAGACATGTGTTAGAAGGGCATGACATCTGTTTAATAGGCTATCTTGAAAAAATAAGCTAGATTTAGTTTACCATAAATAAAGGTCATGCAATTATTTAGAACAACTCATTACATAAGTAAAATAACATCAGCTCATGAAAAGTCCATTTATATGCATATAACATGAGAGAGATGTACAAAGTAACTGCCATGTAATCTATATCATATAAACAATATTGATCACTTGTCATTTAATATACTACTCATCCAGTTTTTAGCGAGATAAATGGGGAAATAAATGGTAAACAATATGCATTAGGTTAAAGGTCTGTATAAAAATGTTTCACTAAAACCTATTTTAAATGCATATCAATCTCCACAGCGGGTAATAGCAGTGTCCATCATGATAAAATAATACCTATTATATATTGTGAGAAAGAAAGAACCGCATATATTAAATGTCTCATTTATTAACGTATTATTTATTATTGGATAGAATTGAAAGCAAGCATTTTGCTAAAACACATTTAGTAACAGATTTTGAATGACCGTCAATGTATTGAACAATATGTATTATTTATTTAAACATGTATGTAGCTCAGTGTGATATCAAAAAATTATTATTAATATACACACTGCGGCACAAAAACTCCAACATTATATATCATTCTGGTATTTAATTTACAAAATAAAAAAAAATGGAAATGATTTTTTTCTATGTATTTTTCTTTTTTTCAATGCGTTGGAATTTGCTGTTTTGCGTTTTAAGAATGTCTAATGAAACATTGAGTTGGTCTGAGTGGACAGACTAATGCAAAACGCACAGAAATTCAAATGTTTTTTCAGTACAAGGGATTTTGTTGTCACATTGTTCCTTAACCCCTTAAGGACCAAACTTCTGGAATAAAAGGGAATCATGACATGTCACACATGTCATGTGTCCTTAAGGGGTTAAAGTTAACGTGGTTTTACAAGAAGGAATTGAGGCTGTTCAGCAAACAATTGCTTTGGAAAAGTATTTTGTGTTAAATTCAGAAAGAAAAAAAGTTCTAGGCCGTGCTATTTTTGCTTGTGTCACTAGTGAGACATGCGGAAAAAGCCATGTGGAGATCTACACAGGTATGTAATCACAGGGACAGCTAGTCCCAGCGATCATGTCTATTAGTGGCAGCTATCAAGGGGGCATTCAGATCTAACAGTACATACCATAATATTGGCATGTGCCATGCAGTTACTGAAAGCCTCAACCCTGAGACATCCAGTAACGGCTGAGAAAGGCAGTCTCATGGAATAGATTCCATGCTGTTAGTGACAGCTGATGCCTGGCTGCAGCCACATATGTATGGATCAACTGCCTCTAACCTGTTATTGAGGCTGCCTAGTAATAGGGCTTCCCCAGGCTGCCTGATCACTATTGGGGCCAATCACTATGAGTACAAACCCTTACTGTAAATTAAAGTTTGTCATCACTGTGATATCTGTCAGTGATCAGTCATCTTGAGCCCAAATCCACAAAATAGTTATTGGTAATATCAGATAGAGTAAAGGTTAGTTATACTGGGGGATAGTTAGGGTTATAGTTGGAGAGGATTAGCTAGGGTTAGTGTTAGCTATAATTAGGGTTAAGGATTAAATAATTAAAAAAGCTAGATAGGGTAATGATGAAATAACATAAGATACTGTTGGGCTGTAAAGATTTGTGGCTGTTAAGGCTAGCAAGTGTTAGCTAGGATTAGAGGTAATGTTGTAAATAGCATCAAATGTTGACGCTGATCAATATAGTGACACAAATAGAGTCACTTTAAGGCTCCTACGATTGTGAGTGGTTAAGCTCACAATATTTAGCAGTATTGCACTATTGTGTGTTTTGTTTGTTTTTGTGGTATTGTCGATGGTACACCCCAATAAAGTATTGTAAATTGTTATAGTGCTCCCCTAATATTTTATATATATATATATAAATCCGTAAAATGTATAAATTATAAAAATCAAAACAAGTGCTTCACTTTCTCATCCTCATTGGCCAGAGATTTATTTCATGGATCTAGTTCCAGTATTTATTTATTATAAGTTCAGGGCATCCATTACAGAATAAATACCTATTTGAATATAGTATTGTATGTAATTTCAATAATAATCAGTCTATCCCACCTCACAGCATGCCTCTTCCCCAATTAAAAGCAGAATGGGAATTATAAGTGCCGTGGGTGTATTTGTACAGTTGGTGTCTTTCAAAATGTAGTCTTGTAGAATGTTGGCTGATGAGAAATTCCACTGAGAAAGCTGAATGTAAACTTAAAATAAATAAATGAGTTTTGATGATGTTCCAATCAAATGCAAAGCATTTTTATTTACTATATTTTCCGACAAAGTCAAATTCTTCAGTAAGGAAGAAGTATGTTTGCTATGAGCACGAAGATGTTTTCAGTATTAGAAAAGTAAAATCACTCAAAGATAAATAACTCTCAGAAATTCTATTCTATATTTGATAAATAGAGTCCATCAATGGCAAGGATTTAGAGCCTACGATGTAGCACCGTAAATTAAAATATATATATATATAAACAAATTCATGTTCATAAAAATTTTGGCGATATTTTAAATGAGTGAAGAAATTTGATAAATGAAGACCTTACTGCCAGAGTATGAATGTATCTCATCATTATCATATTTCATGCTACTTTTATCTAGTGATATAAAACGATTCCATCCAATTTGGGCATGTTCTCATTGTCGTTGTCAGCATGTTTTTGAAATGGAAGCAAAAATCTCTATCTTCATCTGATACCAAAATGATTGCAAAGGACACGTGCAGCAGTGCATATTTATTTCCCTTACGAAAAACACTGTGATGGGGCAAAGACAACTCACATGAAACATGACTTTCAACGTTACCCATCTAAAATCAGCAAGAAAAACAGTAGCCTTGTAGACAACCTAAACCCACTTAAACATGGGGAGAACTTTAATATCAACAGATACATCTAGATATGTAAGCTCTAATAAGTATGCTGAGATATGGCAGACACAAATGAAGTATAAGACATCAAAAAGCAGTACAGAAGAACAAATATTATTTATTGGGGTAAGAACTGCATACCACATAGTAATCTTTTGATTACTATGGCTGGAAATAAAATATTCTTGGGTTTACTTAATAAAAAAATCTTTTACTGGTGGTTCTTAAATTGTTGAGAAACCCACCAGTGTAATCTCATCAGAAGTCTCCATATTAAATAGATAAATAGATTCTTTGATTTACTGGTCCAGAAATATTAGAAAACGTAGGTCATCAAAAGTAACACTTGGTATAATATAAAATAAATAATAATGGACATAGTGATGATATGAATTATTCATCCAAATTCAGTGATGAGTGTAATAATAAAATTAATTATAAAAAACACTATTTTCTTGTGATTTATTCTACAATAAAATGTATTGTTTTATTGAGTTCCAATTCTTTTTATTTTTATGATTGTGATTGATATATTGCTACTTTTTAAATCTATAATTAAACATGATCTAATAGAAAATAGAAGGTGATCTGTCAAAGAGGGCATAGAAGGCTGTATCACTAGATGTTACCTAAGTGATATCCCGGAAAACTATGTTGGATAGGAAAGATGCATACAACTGCTGAACAAATATAATGTTGATATGACAATAATGGAAACAACTTAATTAAATACTTTTTATCATTTGGTTTTTAAGATACACTGCAATTGACATTGACTCATACTTTTAATCAACTGCTGAAAAAAACACAAATCACACTAAACACATATGTGAAATCTGAGCCAGCTAGGAGAGGCAGGAGGAAGGAGGGTAGAGAAAGTGGGAGGGGTAATTTAATTTTTTGATTATTTAAAAAATTAGACAAGTAGTGGAGTGAGGTAGGAGGGAGTGTCAACAGGGTGAGAGGGGGAGGAGGAAAATTATCTCATGTGTCACCAGCAAAATGTGCCCGCTAACGACAGACTCAAAATATTTATAAAAATGTATGCACAGAATTTACATTAGGAAACCCAGAACAGTTTCGGGGTGTTCTAAGTCACATTTGCTGGAGTGCGACTAGACCCCAGCACACAATTAAAATTAACTCTCTATGTGCATTGTTTCAAGCTGAGACAGTGCACATACTGACCCCTACCACCATGACCACCAATCACTAAAGCACACCCTCTACAGGAACAATATAGAGTTAGAAATACAAAACGGTATTCCTAGCACTACAGTTTCCCCCACTGTTCCCTCCCAGCCATTAAGGTCCTTTGTGCTGAATTGGGCTCCTCTTCCTCCGACGTCAGTGCAACACAGCAATCCATTAGCATTGTGCAAACCACATGAATGCTGAACATATTTGAAGATATCAATCCTCTTACAAATATGAATAAAATATTGTTAAAAACAAGAATAAAAAGAAGTAAGCATATAAATGTGACATGTCATTAGATATGAGATTTGATGGCCTTTATCTTCAACCTTTTATGTGATGTTTGTGTATAAGTGAAATCCACATTGACTAAAATGGTCGTTTTCCTTATAAGGATAATAGTCTAATTCTTATAAGGATTGAATGATATTAGTTGTATCTTACAAAACAGTGATATTGTCTAATCATTTAAAATATAATCACACCATGAGAGAAATTACAGAACAAAGATTTTACTAATAATGTGATAGATTTCCTTTTTTTGTTGTCCTATATCATTGTGAATATGTAATAGGACGTATAAGTATTGGACTACCAGTGTTTCTGATGATAGAATTAAAGGGGATCTATTACTTTTCAGTAGTGATGTCCCGAACGGTTCGCTGGCGAATAGTTCCTGGCGAACATCGCTTGTTCGCGTTCGCCACGGATGGCGAACATATGCGCTGTTCGGTCCACCCCCTATTCGTCATCATTGAGTAAACTTTGACCCTGTACCTCACAGTCAGCAGACACATTCCAGTCAATCAGCAGCAGACCCTCCCTCCCAGACCCTCCCACCTCCTGGACAGCATCCATTTTACATTCATTGTGAAGCTGCATTCTTAGTGAGAGGAGGGACAGTGTAGCTGCTGCTGATTTGATAGGGAAATTGATAGCTAGGCTAGTGTATTCAGTGTCCACTACAGTCCTGAAGGACTCATCTGATCTCTGCTGTAAGGACAGCACCCCAAAAAGCCCTTTTTAGGGCGAGAACATCAGTATGCTTTTTTTGTGTGTGTAATGTAATTGCAGTTGCCTGCCTGCCTGCCAGCCTGTGTGTCAGGCTCACAGCATATACTGTGCCCACTTGCCCAGTGCCACTTTTTTGACTGTTATATAATAGCAGTCAGTTTCCTTCACGAGTGTACGTTTCAGGGCCTGCCAGGGCACAGTGTCACACCAGTGCAACTCATATCTGGTGTAACAGTAGCAACTCATATCTGGTGTAACATTTTAAAAAAAAATACAATTTTGACTGTAATAGATTGAATAGCAGTTAGTTGTCTGCCAGCGTGTGTCAGGCTCACAGCGTATACTGTGCCCACTTGCCCAGTGCCACCACTCATATCTGGTGTCACAATAGCTTGCATTTAAAAAAAACTAAACTTTTTTGACTGTAATATAATAGCAGTCAGTTTCCTTCATGCGTGTGCATTTCAGGGCCTGCCAGGGCACAGTGTCACACCAGTGCAACTCATATCTGGTGTGACAGTAGTGTACATTTTTTGACTGTAATAGATTGAATAGCAGTTAGTTGTCTGCAAGCGTGTGTGTCAGGGCGAGAACATCAGTATGCTTTTTTTGTGTGTGTAATGTAATTGCAGTTGCCTGCCTGCCAGCCTGTGTGTCAGGCTCACAGCATATACTGTGCCCACTTGCCCAGTGCCACTTTTTTGACTGTTATATAATAGCAGTCAGTTTCCTTCACGAGTGTACGTTTCAGGGCCTGCCAGGGCACAGTGTCACACCAGTGCAACTCATATCTGGTGTAACAGTAGCAACTCATATCTGGTGTAACATTTTAAAAAAAAATAAAATTTTGACTGTAATAGATTGAATAGCAGTTAGTTGTCTGCCAGCGTGTGTCAGGCTCACAGCGTATACTGTGCCCACTTGCCCAGTGCCACCACTCATATCTGGTGTCACAATAGCTTGCATTTAAAAAAAACTAAACTTTTTTGACTGTAATATAATAGCAGTCAGTTTCCTTCATGCGTGTGCATTTCAGGGCCTGCCAGGGCACAGTGTCACACCAGTGCAACTCATATCTGGTGTGACAGTAGTGTACATTTTTTGACTGTAATAGATTGAATAGCAGTTAGTTGTCTGCAAGCGTGTGTGTCAGGCCTACAGCGTCTACTCTGCCAACTTCTGCCACTGCACAGTGCCACTCATATCTGTTGTCACAGTAGCTTGCACACATAGTACCACTAATCGAAAAAAAAATGACAGGCAGAGGCAGGCCACCCTGCAGGGGCCGTCGTGGTCGTGGTGCTGTGATTCCCTTTGGCCCTAGAATAATGCCCAGTGTTCAGAGGCCACGTACCCTGAACTTGAAAAGTTCTGAGGACATAGTTGACTGGCTAACACAGGACACCCAATCTTCTACAGCTTCCGCTCGGAACCTTGACGCACCATCCTCCTCCAGCTTAGCTTCGGGCACCTCTCAAGTTACCACTCGCCCGCCTGCCGCCACCACCAAAACTAGCACCACAGCCGCTTCACTTGGTATGTCAGAGGAGTTATTTACACATCAGTTGGAAGAAATGAGTGATGTGCAACCATTATTGCCAGAGGATGTAGATAACAGGGATATATCTCAGTCAGGCAGCATTATACACGTACGGTGTGATGATGATGTTGTACCCACTGCTGCTTCCTTTGCTGAGTTGTCAGATACAAGTGAAGTGGTTGATGATGACGATGCGTCCGTGGATGTCACGTGGGTGCCCGCTAGAAGAGAAGAAGAACAGGGGGAAAGTTCAGATTGGGAGACAGAGAGGAGGAGGAGGAGACGAGTTGGAAGCAGGGGGAGGTCATCGCAAGGAGCTAGTGGCACAGTCAGACAGCATGCATCGGCACCCGCGGTCAGCCAGACAGCACGCCAATCAACGCATGCTGTTGCCACCACCAGAATGCCGTCATTGCAGAGCTCAGCAGTGTGGCATTTTTTTGGTGTGTCTGCCTCTGACAACAGCGATGCCATTTGCAACCTGTGCGAAAAGAAACTGAGTCATGGGAAGTCCAACACCCACCTAGGTACAACTGGTTTGCGAAGGCACATGATCGCACATCACAAACGCCTATGGGATCAACACATGAGTACAAGCAGCACACAAACTCAAAGCCGCCATCCTTCTCCAGGTCCAGCATCTTCAGCCACGTTAACCACTGCTGTCCTCCTTGCCCCCTCTCAACCGCCCCTCCGTCTCTCGCCTTGAGCAGTTCCTGCTCATCTGCCCACAGTCAGGTGTCTGTCAAGGACATGTTTGAGCGTAAGAAGCCAATTTTTACAAAGTCACCCCCTTGCCCGGCGTCTGACAGCTGGCTTGTCTGAACTCTTAGCCCGCCAGCTTTTACCATACAAGCTGGTGGAGTCTGAGGCGTTCAAAAAAATTTTAGCTATTGGGACACCACAGTGGAAGGTACCCGGCCGAAATTTATTTGCACAAAAGGCAATCCCCAACCTGTACTCGATTGTGCAAAAGGAAGTAATGGCATGTCTGGCACAAGGTGTTGGAGCAAGGGTCCATATGACCACTGATACCTGGTCTGCAAAGCATGGTCAGGGCAGGTATATCCCCTACACTACGCATTGGGTAAACCTGCTGACGGCTGCCAAGCATGGAATGCGTGGCTCTGCAGAGGAGTTGGTGACACCGCCACGACTTGCAGGCAGGCCTGCTGCCAACTCCTCTACTCCTCCTACTCCATCCTCTTCCATAACCTCCTCGAATGAGTCCTCTTCTGCTGCTGCGTCTTGCTCCACATCAACGGCACCCCCCCTCCCCCCCCCCAGCTCCCCAGGTACTGTTATAAGGGAGAATCCTGAAGCAATCTCTGGAGACAGTACCTTTGAGTGACTTCTGTAACTGCAGATATTTCCAGAGAGATCCAGCAGAATGTAGGACAGCAGCAGAACAGCAATGGCAATCCTTTCTCTTCCTTCTGCTAGCAGGATGCAAGAGCTCATTCACACTCCTACAGAAAGTTCCAGAATCTGCAGGGAGTTGAACATAAAATGACAGTCTTCTAATTCTCCTAGCAGAGCAGTAGACCGTCTCCAACTTCTTGTAGTTGCAGTGCATTAGCCTTCCCTTGTTATTACCTCACTATCCCAGCAGTAATAGACCATGTAAACAGGTAGGAACACACTTTCTTTATAGCAGGCTCAGAGAACATGGCTTCTCCCCTGTCCTCTTCTTCCTGCCATCCTAGCCCCTCCTCCTCACAAGACAGGGCAAAGGGCAAAGTTCAATATCTCAAAACTTAAAGTAAAAACAGTAAAATATAGCAGTCTGTTACATCCTCCCCTCTGTAGAATCCTTGCCTTCCACTGACAAGAGCAGTCCATCTGGTTTATAACCGTTTAACAAGATGGTACAATACAATCTTATACAGGGAAATTCTATCACTCAATATTTCAGTCAAAGTATGCAATACATTGATTAACGAGTGGGGGTTCTGAGAAAATGTGGGTTCCCCAATGTTGTCATAGGTCAAGAATCTCGGGGCTCTCTGATTTCTTCTGCCTCTACCTAGGTTGCTCGGTGGTTGTCCACTAATTTCTTTATTACAGGGTCTTTCGCCCACACCATTGGGAAGGGATCTGGTAGACAGAGGTCCACATCCTCGTATTGAGTTAGAGTCCCTAACTGGTGAATGAGGGACAAAGCTGGGACTTTCAGGATTCAATCCAGATGAGGGGGAAGAAGGAGAAGGAGCAGAGGTAGAAGGGACCAACTGTGTTTCTGGTGCTGTCCGCCAGTCTCTGTCAGGGCTGGAACCTGTAGCTTCTTCTTTATCATTAGTTGGCGAAGTCCCGCTGGGACCTTCTCCAGGGTTGTCTTCTGATAGGGGACATAACAGGGATTAAACTGATAGGAATAGTACAACTTAACACACCTTATAATAACGCAGAGAGAGGCAACGCAAAGAGAGAAGAGTCTGAAGAAGAGGAGTCAGAGGAGGAAGGTGGCTTTGAGGAGGTGGAAGACCAAACACAGCAGGCGTCCCAGGGGGCTTGTTGTCACCTTTCGGGGACCCTTGGTGTTGTACGTGGCTGGGTGGAGGAAGAGACCTTCAATGACATCAGTGAGGACAAGGAACGGGACATGGCTAGCTTGGTATCCAAACTTGTGCAAATGGGGAGTTTGCGTTTGTGCAAATGGACTGTTTGCGGTTGTTTGCGGTGCGTTAAACGGGGAGTTTGGTCTGTCACTGTGAAGCGGGCGTAACCCTTACACTACCTGATCGATACAACATCATACCTGATGTTTTAAAGCAGGTTATTCCAAACAATTTAGGAATGTTAGATGATTTATGCCCTTTATGGATTAAAACCAGACTCTGCATCAACTATGTAATTTTCCATGGGAGTTTTGCCATGAATCCCCCTCTGGCATGCCACAGTCCAGGTGTTAGTCCCCTTGAAACAACTTTTCCATCACTATTGTGGCCAGAAAGAGTCCCTGTGGGTTTTAAAATTTGCCTGCCTATTGAAGTCTATGGCGGTTCGCCCGTTCGCGAACATTTGCGGAAGTTCGCGTTCGCCGACCGAAAATTTTATGTTCGCGACATCACTACTTTTCAGTATTTCATTCAGACATAATCTCTATGAATTTTTGGTCCCGACTGCTTTGGAATTTCAGTGAAGGTCCAACCCAATCCAAAGATACCATAAGACAAAGTAGGGTCTATTTTGTCTTATAGACAATCCTGACATTAAAAAGTTGACTAAAGGCGCAGCTCTGCTCTCAACTCTCGTACAATCCTGTGAGACTGTGGCCGCCTCCATCAATTGATACCCGAATTCCACAGCCATCACTTGTAGTGTGGTCTCACAGGATCCTCCATAGACCTCAGTTTTTGTACTTTCACACATGCACAACAGTACAGCATGGATGCGGCTCCTGGCAAATGGTGGTAAGTAAAATCGTCCTTCCCCTGAACAGATATATCACTTTCTGAATCTTGGCAAAATGTGCAAAAGATAAATATGACCCCTAAAAGTGACAAATCTATTATAAATAATGCCCTTCATGGCAATTAAGAATGAAATATATCAAATAATATGAAAAGGTAAATCTGGATCTAGCGAGCTAGATTGTTATCTAAACATATCTCTCAAATTCTTTAGGTTCTCCAATTAACACCATTGATCCATAATCACAGCCTTTGTGGTGTATGTTGTTATAATTATTATTATTAGGTTATCTTAATTTAGTGCTTCTGTTTATGTGTTATGCATATCTTGAGGTTTGCGGGATATTAATTAATACTTTTTCTGAAGCTGAACTAAAATTTTTATGACTGATTTTTATTTCTGTATTTTTTAGACTTTTGTTCCTTCTCTGTGTCCTCTTTTGTCCAAGTGACTTTGAGGATTGTAGTTTTCTATCTGGTGATCATCTACGGACAGCACCTTCCACTCTATCCATCTAGGTCCATGTCTCAATTTGGTCTCAATTTGGTCTCAGTTTGAAGCACAATTGTTGGTTGTGGACTACTGTCTGAAAAAAAAATATTTACTTTACAGACGATAGAGGATGTCAATATCCAAGTACTTCTATGGTCTTTACATTTTCAATTGGAGTTGAGATGCTCTGTGGATTGTGTCCTATGATTTTAGTTTGAATCTACGTGAGATGCTTGAGATTAATTTACTTAAATTAGTTAATTCTTTCATTTACAAATCTTATATCCTAATGTTTTGATCTTAGATTGGAAGTGTGAGACTACCTACTTCCTAGAAAGCTGCTTATGTTTGTGTCTCAATGTGTATGAATCAATGTATATTTCATAGGTATTTTTTTATGTGGCGTCCCGCACACTTTCAAATCTTCACCAAGCCTTAAGTCCTTTAAGAGATCCCTCTCTACATCCCACAAAACAGAATGCAACTGTCATGGTTGATTTTATATTTTCTACCTGTTCTACGTTAAATTTTGTATATATTGTGTATTAGTATTGTTTTTGTATTTTATTGTACCCCATTGTATCAATGCAATGTTGTGTGGACCCAAGACATACTTGAAAACGAGAGAAATCTCAATGTATCTTTCCTGGTAAAATATTTTATAAATAAAAATATTTAATAAATAAAAGTATTTATGTATATTTCATTTGTAGAGCTCAAAAATATTTTAATAATTGGAACTGATTTTTTTTCTAAAAGAATTTTCCACCTTCATCAAGAAATATTAACATATTTTTTTAGCCTATGACAAGGAAAATATATATGAATTTCTTTGTTACAATATATTTGTGTTAGTATTCAAGAAAAAAAAGCTCTTCAGAGATCCCTTTTTTCTTATATTTTTGTGACTAGTTACTTGAAGATCTAAGCTCAAACTTCTGCCTCTAGATGAGTGATCACAGCTTAGTCTATTCTGAGACTGGAAATACATCATCTGTCGTGTTGTAAATCAAAGCCTCAAAGTGTATCATTTAGCCTGAGGGGAAAATTGCTTGTTTATCAGATGGAGCCTAGTTTAGGACTGAACAGTCCCTTGTAAATCTCTGGGACCTTTTAAGACATAAACGTATTCTTGGATATTATGTCTAGAGAGTGTTCTAGAGAACTTTAATGATTGCTGGAAACTGGAAAATTAAAGGTGAAAAACACATAAAATGTACAATATTTCATACGACTTTATTTGATACTCTGGTTTATTGATACAAGTGCAATTATATTTTATTATTTTTTTCTAGTAAACAAAATATTAACATTTGGTAATTTTCATTAAAAATCTTATGTTCCATTGAGAAAGTCCAGATCATGTGCGTCTCATTAACAAACCTTTTTGGAAAGGAGCTGAATGTTTAACAATGTACAAGTCTCCGAATGCTTGTTTGCACAGCCAACCTTTCGTGTTCAATTTAGTACTTTGTTACAATATAAACTAGGAATTTATAGATTATGATTGCTTAACTAGGGGCACAGAGGGAGATCTTCTTCAAGAAGATTCCCACTGGTTTAGAAAACAGAAGCGTCTCGCGGAGTCATGAGTAGATTATCGATTGGCTTTCACGTCAGGGAAAATGTTTTTAATCAATTTCCCTCTCTTCTACAAGATGCTAGGCTACTGATAATGAGAATCACTAACTACACAATCTCCCTTAATATAGAGCTCTGTGTTTCAAAGAGTACATGGATAATGCATGTGGATTAGGGGTTTTGTAAACGGTTTATGTATCAAGAATTTGTTTTCTGTAGAACCTAAGGAATCAAATGAAAATTAACTACTGTCTGTTTTAGGATGCGATAATTAGCAAAATAGTTTATAATCGATATTATATTGAATATCAAAAGCATTATGCTAAATATCACCTTGAAAACAAGATCGGTTTGTGGCCTGTAGGGATTGAATTCGGAAAAACTGTCAAGATGTATTTCCATGATAAAAACATGTTTTTCTTTTGTTTATCAATCAAAGTCTAGCAAACCTATAGATCATGAATTACTCAATGACATCTGCTCTGCATATGCAACAGCAACAGAACAGCAACGAGGAGGCCTAGTGGAAGGAGCAAGGTTTCTACTGTGCTATAACCACACAGCCCAGCTACACTGATCTGTAAGGGGAGAATGATGAGATGCAACAAGGCAGAACATTGGGGAGAAAGGACAGGATGGAAGTGTGGGGAGAAGAAACATAGTTGCTTAGAGATGGACACAACAGGTGGAGGAGGGCACGAGGGCAAACACAATCTTTAGGGCACATTTGACAAAAAAAAGCAGACACCCATGTTGGTGTTAAACTACAAATCCCGTGATGCATTGCAAGCATTAATTGACACACACTGATTGGCATTACATTAAATGAACTCTATTAAAAGGTCTGAACTATATTAATAAGTCTACGTGTCCTGCATGGAACTTGAAATGAATATTGATTTAAAAAAAACAAAAAAAAAACAGAGTGACTCTCTGGAATCATCTGGAATTGTAAACCAGTCTGAGCAGATATTGGAATCAACCAGAGAATTAAATGTTTGTAGATTAAAAAAATCTAATGCTGCTTTCTCAATGTTTAACATATGCTCATATTTAGATGTTTAGATACGTAGCCACAGAGGAAAAAAAAAATATATATATATATATAATTAATATATATGTGGTATAATTTGTTGATAGAAAATACACTTATTTTCTATTTGTATTTATTGCCATGCTTCTATTAGTTCCCAGGTATATATATATATCTATTCTAAAATAATACAGTTAAAGATAAACAGTTGCAAAAAAAAGTGTGATATAAATTATGAGGCATAATTCAAGGTTTGATAATATTGTCCCCTCAGAAGTAAATAACTCAGTTCAAGTAGAAGAGGGAAATCAATACAAGGAGTTTAAATAATCTAGAATTTACATCAAGGCTTTAACGCCTGTGACATTTTCACTGCCTTCTGTTTGCTGGAGAAAGCACATCATATTCATTAAGCTCCACACAACTGCCCATAATAAATTGTTTACTGTAGCAGAACTGCCTCAGCCAGTGCAATGGAGACCCTTTGTCACCGGGAATAGTCTAATGAAGGTGTTTTGCAGAATTTATTTTTGTGTATAGTATATTACAATCGAAGAATGAATCACATCATTAAGCAAACTTTGCAACTGAAGAATGGGTCGCTGAGCCAGACTCACCCTGTCAGGTGTAACAGGACAAGCAAGTCAGATCCCTGACTGCAGGGCTAGAAAAGTGAGAGAAACGTATACTGTCAGCCTTAGACTGTCTGGAGTTGACGGAAATACAGACATCTCCTAAAAGATGTTAACAAACTCTACACTAGTCTCGGTCAGGACAGAAGAAATTAGATAGCTGTTAAACACACCATTGGCCGTGCAGTGCGGCATTGTAGACATTGTCAATAAATTAGAATGTCCTGAATCAAGCTAAATCAAAACAAGAACTCAGTAGCACATCACAATCTGAAGAGTTAAGCCACATTTGGCCATGGGAGAGCTGGAACAGCATTATTGGAAGGCAATACGTGTTATTTGGATGACATGCATCAATGAAAGAAGCATGGTCAGCGCATCTGTTGTCAAACAGAAAAGCAGCATACATGGATTACCACATGGCTGAAAAGTCATGCAAATGCACATAAATGGGGAGACTTTGATAACAAATGTTAATATACACTGATATACATTATAGAATCTCACTAATTGAAGGGAAAGTTCCAAGCATTGAATACTCCCTCAATTAGTGATTCTCACCCTTCTGTGCTTGTAGAAAAAAATAATGCAATACATACAAAGTGATACCCTCATTTTGGGCATTATTTTACTATTGGAAATCCAACAACTGCTAGTGTAGTTGTACTATAAAATATGTTTGTTTGTTTGTTTGTTTTTTAAATAGCTTCTGTATGTTTTCCTTTTTAAAAGAACTTTGTCATGATTCAAATGCAAGTAGACAACTGAACTTTACTAGTGAAGCTGGCATTAGATCAGAAGAAGAACAGTACTGGCATCGGTTAATCACAGACTGGATAAAAGTGTGCTTAATTCTATAACTCTATAAATATACTGGCTTCACAGCTTCACCTACTGTCCAGACTGCCAAACACATTTGTTATATTTGATGAATGATGTTGCTACACCAATACTCCTTCTTCACAGCACGTCCATTATTATATAATGTTCAGCTACTTCTGCACTTGATGTTGTTGATGTGTTGTCAATGATTGTGTGGCTGCTCTTGCAGTCATTTCTTTTGATGGCCAACACGGGTGGCCAAAGAACATGTAGATGTTTCAGGTCTATGAGCTTCACGTTAATGTCCCCAATCCTGGGACTGATCTTCTCCGTTGGTACATCTGTGGTTGTCTTCATGGAAAGTTAAACAATTCTAAGTCTTGTCCCATGTCTTGAAATAGCTGTTTTGGCCCCAGTCCTGTAATGACCTCAAAAATGCTTTAGTGTGAAATAAATCAATTTCACTCATTCCATGATATGCAGTTTTTAAGATTTATTGATTTATTAAAAGTTGTTGTTATGTGTCTCTCTGCCCCTCATTAAGGACCAATATAAAAATAGTGATGCTTTATAGCAATCAAAGTAATGTGAAGCTTTTTAATTTGTATAATGCTAACAAAGCTGGTTTCCAAAGTGAATAATTTAACTCATAAATGTTACAGTTTTGTGTGAATTAATGACACACAGTCATTAGTTTGGTGCCTGAAGAAGTCCTTGGTGTTATTTATAAAGCTCAAATAAGAGTCAAACTACTGAAAGTGGACAACTTGTCATGGAATCCAATGGGATGTTCCTGATCATTGCACTGTTTCTACACCATCTACCTTTAATTATAAATAAACCTTATTGTCCCTAACTAACCTTCTCCCCAATACATACTAGGAAGTTGTCATAATACCTGTGCCTCACAGTGCCATGTGATCACAGAAAAACAGCCTCTTCTGTGTTCTGATGCACACCCACTCATCCACAGCTTCCTGGTGCCTCACTGTGACTTTATGTATGACATGGAACCCCTCCATTAGTCTACTTTTATAGTGTCAGCCCATGTGTCGCTTTTTAATGATGTATACATCACGGTCCTCTGTAACCAATTACCAATGGTTGTCATTGTTTCCTTGCCCTGTCGTGGTTCCTGTTACCCGAGAGTGTTTATACTGTTTATTGGATTTACTATTTTCTGACCTCAGCTTGTTTGACCATTCTTGCTCTGTTATCCTGACCTAGTCACGACTATCGATTTTTGTTTTTTTGTAAATATGATTTTTATTATTTTCAAATAATTTTTCAGCATATGTTAAGTTGCGTGTCGAGACTCGCAGGTCTCCAAAAAGATTTTCAATAGGCAGTATCAACGGTTGCATAAATTCAGAATATTTCAAGGGCACATGCGCCTCTGTGTAATAGGGACTCGCAGGACCCTTTATGAAATACATATTAACTTTTACAACATTTGGTTCACTTTAGAGCTTTAGAGTGTGTATGCTCCGAATTCTCAACCCTGATTTGTCTCAGTTTCTTAAATCGATTAACGCATTTACCCTTATTAGTCGGTGTATCTCCTGTCCTATGTGTTGTGTCCGTGTGTGTGTGTGTGTATCTGTGTTGTTTGGTCCTTATCTGAAATGTAGCGTGTGGCGGATCCTGAGACTGCCGGTGTCCAAGTTTCCTCCGTTCCGAGGCCCTGATTTTTGGTATTCGTTTCTTGCGTGTTTCGTAAGTTATGTGTCTCCTATTCTCTGCTATGGCAGAGGTCTGATTTACCTGCCGTATGTGTGTCCTATCCCCTCCTTACTGTGTGTCCCCTCTGACTTGAGGACGTCCCAAGTTTAATCCTTTCTTTGGTATTATGTGTGGGGTCATTATGTATATGGTTTCACACCCTTCTATCTAGGCGGGGGTCGGGGTCCCGGTCTCAGCGTTTTGGGGTAGTGGTGGGGTATCCCTGTGTTGGGGATTCTTTCCCTCCTGCGGTCAGTATTCGTACTGCCGTTACATGTTAAGAGTCTGGTAGAGATATAATCATCTCTTGGAAATCTGGTGTGGTAGATTTTAGTATCCAGTGTGTCCATGTATTGAGGTATTTTTGGAAGGTGTCATTTGCTGTGTTATGGAGTTCCTCAAGGGATCTGAGTTCCTCCATTCGTGTGAACCATATCCTGAGGGGAGGAGTGACTGGTTGCTTCCAGAACTGAGGTATCAGTGCCTTGGCTACATTTAGAATGCGGATAGTGAGCGATCTTTTGTATGCGTTCTTAGCGATCTGTGTGTGATGTAGCAGCATTGCTGCCGGGGTGAAAGGTGGCGGGTCGTCTGTGTATTGGCAAATGATTTGGTGTATGGTTTTCCAGTAAGAGGTAATCTTTTCGCATTCCCACCATATATGCAGGAGGGTGCCCTGTTCTTTTTCGCATCTCCAGCATAGTGGGGATTGTGTCGGGATTCGTGTGTGTAGTGTTGCGGGAGTGTAGTACCAGTGGGTCAATAGCTTGTACGCCGTTTCCTGTGTTTTGCTAAAGCTTGAACAGTGGTGTGTGAGGTAGCAAATTTTTTCCCAGTCATCTTTATCTATTGTGTGGCCTAGTGTTGCCTCCCATTTCCCCATAAATCGTGGTTGTTCTACTGGCGTATGTGTTAGTAGCAGGGTGTATAAGACAGATATTCCATGTGTCAATGGGTGGGGGTCCATGCAGAGTTTCTCAAAAGTGGTGGTTGCCCTTGTAAGTATGGGACCCTGAGGGAGGGAGGTTATGTAGCTCCTTATTTGTCTGTATTTGAGGTGTGTCAAGAAGGTGTGTTCCAACTGTCCCCGTAAGTCATCTATGGTCTTGGGGCCTCTAGGTGTAAGTACGTGTATGAGTCTGGGTAGAGGATCTTGGATTAAGTCCTTGAACGCTCTTGGGTCTGTTCCGGGGGGGAAGTCGGGGTTATAAGTGAGAGGTAGTAGGGGGGTGGGATAGGTAGTGAGACCGTGTTTCCCCTTGGCATGGTTCCATTCCCATAGAGTCGCTTTTGTGTATGGGGAGTGTGTTGTGTGCCCTGTCGATATGTCAGGTGGCAGCCACGGCAGCACTGCGATCGGGATTCCCGCCTCATGTTCCTCCACCTGTTTCCATAATTTTTGTGTACCTGTCTTGGTCCATTCCACTATCCGTAGAAAGTGGCATGCCCTGTAGTACAGGGTGAAGTCCGGCAATGCCAGCCCACCTCTGTCCTTTGGCTGCGTTAGGAGGGCATGGTTGACCCTAGGTTTTTTCCCATTCCACACGTATTGAATTATGGCTGTGCGTAGTGTGGCGAAGTATGTGCGTGGGATCTGTATTGGGATTGCTTGAAACAGGTAGAGCAGGCGCGGTAGGAAATTCATCTTTACCACCTGAATGCGGCCTAACCATGATATATGGGGGTGCGCCCATTCCTGCATCTCTGTGCTCATTTTCGTTAGTAAGTCAGTAAAGTTTACTTTAAATAGATCCCCTGCCTTCCTAGTCAACCAAACTCCTAAGTATTTTAGCTTCTGAGTCGCCCATTGGATCGAGTGGTGTTGGCGCAGGGCTTCCGCCCGTCGGTCAGGGATGCTTACGTTTAGTATGAATGATTTGTTCAGATTGATTTTTAGATTAGAAAGTCGCCCGTATTCTTGCAATGTTTTGAGTATATTTGGGAGTGAAATTTCGGGATTAGTCACGTAGAATAGTAGGTCGTCGGCATATGCCGCAACCTTGTGGTGGATCGGTCCTGTCCTCATCCCCGTTATGTCCGGATTGTTTCTAATGGCCACCAGTAGTGGTTCCAGGGCTAGGACGAAGAGGATCGGTGACAGGGGGCATCCCTGGCGCGTACCATTTAATATATCGAATGGTTCCGAAGGGGCTCCATTTACAATCACTTGCGCGGATGGTTGCTCATACAGAGCTTCTATCCAGCCCCTGATGCCCGTTCCCAGGCCTATGTGGGCGAGGGTCCGGAATAAGTATTTCCAGCCCACCCTGTCGAAGGCCTTCTCCGCGTCCGTGGATAGCAGGAGAAGGCCACCGGCAGTGCGCGCGCCTGTATGCATCAATGTGAGGGTGCGCATGGTGTTTTCTCGCGCCTCCCTCCCATGTACAAACCCCACCTGGTCCGGGTGTATCAGAGTGGGTATGTGTGATTGTAGTCTATTCGCTAGTATCTTAGTCAAGAGTTTGAGGTCGCTGTTTATTAGGGAAATAGGGCGGTAGCTTCCGCAGTGTTCCCTATCCTTTCCTTCCTTTGGGATGATAGTGATGTGCGCTGCCAGGGATTGCTTGGGGAGTGGGTGATCCTCTTTTATGGCGTTAAACGTCAATATGAGTGGGGCATATAGTATGTCAGCGTACGTCTTGTAATAGCATAGTGGTAAGCCATCTGGGCCCGGGCTTTTGCCCGTTTTCGTCTGTTTCACTGCTGTGGTCAGTTCGTCTAATGTTATTTCCCTGTCTAGTAAGTCAGCCGTATCCCTGTCTATCTTAGGCGTCGAGTGGAGTGTCAGGTATGCATCGATGGAATCCGTCAATCTTGTGTCTGCCTGGTGTGTGTGTGGCCCGTGTAGTGCGTATAGGTTAGCGTAGTATGCCCTGATTGTTTCCTGTATCTTGCAAGGTAGTCTGTGTAATGTGTTCTTATCATCCCGTATGCGGTCAATGTACGTCTGTTGTCTGCGTTTGGCTAACATCCGTGCCAGTAACCTACCACTTTTGTTGCCATGTAGTGCGAAAAAGGCGGTATGTCGCAGCGCATCTCTGTGATATTTTGTCTGGATCATCTTGGTCAGGTCCCTGCGTAGTGTGAGTAGTTGACTTTGCGATTCGGGCGTCTGGTTGACTTTGTTCAGGTTATCGATCTCCCTAATTTTTGTCAGGGTGTCTGCCATGGCTGCCTCCCTTTGTCTCTTTAGTTTAGCGCTTTTTTGAATAAAGTGGCCCCGGATCACACTCTTGTGTGCTTCCCACATGATCGTCGGGGATGTTTGGGATGGGGTGTTTGTGGCAAAGTAGTCACGGAGAGCCGTGTCGATTTCCGCCTTTACCTCCGGTACGGAGAGCAAGTGTTCGTTGAGTCGCCACTTAGAGACTTTGGGTCTGTAGAGTGGTGATTTTATCGTGAGTGTCACGGGGGCATGGTCCGACCAGGTGGCCGTGCCGTGTTCTACTCGTAGGGCGAGTGGGAGATGGTATTGGGTCATAAAGAAATAATCTATTCTGGTATAAGAATTGTGTGGGTGGGAATAGAACGTATAGTCCCTCTCGTCTGGGTGGTGTGCTCTCCAACTGTCTACTAGTGTGTATTTGGATATGAGGCGCTTGAGCGTGTTCAGGTGTTGTACGGGTATGTGGGATGTGCCCGTGGACGTGTCCCATTTAGGGTCTAGGGCGATGTTGAAGTCCCCTCCTACGATCAGTGTACCCTCCGCAAACCCCTGTATCTTGCGGAGTATTCCTACCAGGAATTTGTGATGCCTCTGGTTGGGGGCATATATGTTGGCGAAGGTATATGTCTGACCCGCTATCGTTCCCTTGAGGAGAACATATCTCCCCTCCCTGTCCGTCTGTAGGCCCAGTTCCTGAAACGGGATGCCTCTGTGTATCAAGATTGCTGTTCCCCTGGCCTTCCCCCCGTGATAGTCGCTATAGTAGCCTGTGGGATAATGGTGATTATGTAGCTTTGGTCTTGTCCCCTCTTTGAAGTGCGTCTCTTGGATAAATACTATGGATGCCCTAGCGGCGTGAAAATCTTTTAGGGCTGTTGACCTCTTTTCAGGTTTATTCAGGCCTCTTGCATTTACGGTTATAAGTGTGAGGTTAGCCGGGGTCAATGACATTTTGCGCTATGTCTATCCGGTCCTCGGACCTGGCAGTCTCAGGCCGGGAACTAAATTGAGTGTGTGTAGTGTTTGAGATGTGTGTGAATGTACAGTGTGGGGTGTCCGCCGTCTGTTCGGCGTTAGGGTGTTAGCGTCTCGGTGGTCGTGGGGGCTCGCGGCCGCCCCTAGGTGTTAAACTTCGACCCCTTGTGAGTGACGCCTGTCCCTCGTGGGTGTGGCTGGAAGGCCTAGGCCTCAACGTGTGTATGAAAGTGTCTTAGTCGCTCGCTCCGCGAGTCTCCCTCTAGTGTGACCTAGTGTCCCTCACCTAGTCTCTAGGTGTCCCCTTTGTGGCTCTGTACGATCGTGTATGTTTCTCGTGTCCTCGCCAGTGTACAAATGTGACGGTAGCAAGTAGCAACGTATATCATATAACATAACAATTAACATAATGGAAAACAGTAACAGTGTAAATAACAGCATGCATTGTCAGTTATTAGCCTTATGCCCTCCTAGGTTGTCATCTGCATTCTAATTCCTCCGATCACTTATGGAGGCATCTATGTGTTGCTTGTCGACCCGTCCCCCACCCCCTGGGATTCCCATTTCCCCCCATCCCTACCCATCAGTTCCCCGTTATATCTGTTGAGATTCAGTCATATAAAAGTACCTCCCAGCTCCCGTGTAATCATCTTATCTTTGAGCCCTTGGGTGGCTGTTTCCCTCTCACCCCCTCCCCTCTCACCACAATGAAGCAGTCCCTCGACTCGTATCCTATTTAGAGATCGTACCCTGCATGGAGCCCAATTCAAACTGTGTGCATGTGCCAGGGGTCTGAGCGAGGTGGGCCCCCGTCCCTCCAGCCTGCTCCTGTCCAGGTCATCACAAGGCCTTCGTGGGGGGGGGACGGTTGCCCATCCCGGTCTTCCCTCCCTCCTCGCCTCCCCTATAGCTGGCCCCTGATTATCTTCGAGCCCTTGTTATCCGTCCCTCCCATCCTCCTCCCCTGTCCCCCCGTTATGACATTCATATGGTAGTTAGCAGTTTGTGAGCAGGGTTACCCATGAGCAATAAAAGTCTCTCAGGCCTGTCGGCCAATAAAGTGTGATACTTGCGATTAGAGGTGTGAGTCATGGTGCCCATAGCAAAATGTCTTTGCGCCATAGTCCTTGGGTCTGTGACTTGTGAGAGTGGGCCACTTGTCAGCATGTAAAAGGTGCCCTCCCGTGTGACGGGTTACTCCCTGTCTGTGTAGGTCATGTTGAAGTTCTTCTCGGTCTGTGCGAGTCTGTCGGCGGGGAGGGATGGAGTTCAGCAAGGTGGAGTTTGTTCCCAGTAGGGGGGGTCGAGTCGATTTAAGTCCTGATAATGGCTGGTTGTACCCCTTTTCAGAGGCCACGTGGGCCGGTCGCTTGTTGTCGAGTGATCCTTGGGGGTTGGTTACTTGCCGTTCGTGGTTTCGGGCCCTGGGTGGGTGTATAGAGGACTAAGGGATCTGGCCATTGTAGAGGGGCTGGTGTGATCTGGAGTTCTCTCCCCAGTTCCTCTATATCGGCATAGTCCTTTATCATGTATGGGCCTCTATGCGTGTGAACCTGTAATCCGGTCGGGAAGCACCAGCGGTATTTGATCCTATTGGCCTGTAGTTGTCTGGTAAACGGACGTAAAGCTCTACGATAGGCAAGGGTGGTTGGAGAGAGATCCGGGTATAGTTGGACCTCTGTGTTGCCCAATAGTATTCTGTCGGATTCCCTGGCTTTGCGTAAAATGTCCTCTTTTAAGTGATAGTCCGTGAGGCAGCAGATGGCGTCTCTTGGCAGGCTCCCGGGAGGGCCTTTAGGTCTCAGTGCCCGATGTGCTCTCACCATGTGGATAGGTTCCTGCTGGGCGCGGCCCAGTATATTGTTAAAGAGACCCAGAAGGGTTTCCTGTATTGGGGCAGCTTCATCGGCATCTTCAGGGATCCCCCTGATTCTAATGTTCTGTCGTCTACCTCGGTTATCGAGGTCCTCCAAATGATGTGCCATCTGCTGGAGTCGCTGGGTGGAGAGTTGTATTGCGTCCGTGTTGGCAGACTGCGCCGCCTGCATGTGGTCGCAGTCCGCTTCAATCTGGGAGACCCTTTGACTTAGGCCGCAAAACTCCTCCCGCATGGCCTGTAGTTCCGCAGTGATGGATGCCCGGAGGCTATTGTTTGCCTCTGTCAGGTCTGCCTTGGTAGGTAAGTTGCGGAGGATGGATAGCCATTCCGGGTTCGGCTCTGAGGGGTGATGCAGTGGTTTCTCTACTTGTGTGTCATCCCCACTCCATATCGGTGTCGGGAGGGCCTCTCCCGTAACCATCGGGTCAGTGGAGGCCTGTGTTTCTCCATCGGCTTGATTTGTCAGGAATCGTCGCATGGAGGGGTTCGATGTTCCCCTCGGGGTGTCTGCGGGCTTCGAGGCTTGTGTTGCCTTCTGTGATTTGCCCAGTTTCGGGGCAATTGGGTGCTACTGGCGAGGATTTGTTATGAGCCTTGCGGGGAGCTCCGGGTTCACGCCGCCATCTTCCTCGGCTTCCAGGCCACGCCCCGACTATCGATTTTTGTATCTCTGTTAACCTAGACCTTGGCCTTTATCTATTTTATTCTCTGTCAGCTTGGAGACATTTCATTTATCTGTTTTAGACACTATTCTGGCTACTCTAAGGACCAGTATGTGTTCCTTTACTGTTACCCTTAGGTTTGTGTGTTAAGGTATCTCCAATCCTGATAGGAGCCCATCTGACCTTCCACTTCTAATGTTACCACTGCTCCAACCAGCCAGGTGATGAGTGATGGCCGCAGCAAGATCAGCACGGTTATAATGTTTTATTTTACTTTTCATCGGGACTCAAACATCTAAATAGTTAGTAAAACACATGTTTGTATTCCTAACGTTACAGTGTTTCGTTAACTGTCTTGTTTCGTTCGCAAAGCCAACCAGTCACACTCCTAGGCAAGTCTTATTCGGGGCCAGATTAACATAGGGGCTGTTTTAGCTGCAGTTCCAGGCCCCTCTGTAAAGCAGAGACATTTGAGATTTTTTCTAGATCATCAATTATTTGTCTATATTTTGCCATTTGGATTTCAATTTACTACAACTGGAGTTTAGTGAACAAAACCCAAAGTGATTGTCAATCCCTGCATGACGTACTTTTACTGCAATTATTTACATTCCAGACAAGATAATGCTGTGTTCCTGTGTAATTAAGTTTTGCTATGAAAAACCATGCAAGTCATGCACACATGAACTACACAGCTAAATGTGATGATCCACTCGGGGCTGCAGCCAAGAGCAGCATGCTATCAGGGGATACTATCAGTTACAACACCAAGAAAAAACAAATAGATTACTTAGGGTTACCACCCAAAACAAGTGTTGTTTTTTTTCCCCCCTATAAACTGACACATTGCACAGACCAATGAAAGTCAGCTATGGGCTGTGTCGGTTTTGGTTGTTGGATTGTGTGCTTTTTTAGCTAAACCGTTTTAGTTATTTTTTTTTTTTTTTATTATATACCTTTATTCCTGGCTTTCTAGTACAGCCAAATAATTTCTCAATTTCCGCTAATGTATTTATTTGCTTGACATTAACTCAGGACTCTGTCATAATGATCATGAGAAGGCCCCTAAAAACAATTAATTTGTTTCATTCCAATAACCAGCTGGGGGCTTTTAATAGATATTTGTAGGTGTTAGAGTAAACATATCTGATTAATTTATTATTGAGTATGTACTCCTTTAGGGTATAACACGATCTGCAATTATATTTTTAAGCAAATATTAAACATTTCCATTATTGATTGTGACATATCATCCCTTCCTTGCGAACCATTTCAATTGCTTTATTGTAGTCAATTTTCATTGTCCTATGTGTTCAAAAGATCAGTCTTGAGTGTGCATGAGATAATAAAGTAGTCTCGTGGGCTTATTATGTGCGAGACATTGTTTATTCACTTATGAAAAGGTCATGCTTGCACTGATATTGTTCCAAATAAATTATATGTTCACAATAAAATAGCACTGACATAGACGAAATTCTGCTTTAAACAGGCATAAATCGAATTATTTCCCTGACATACGATTCACTGGGTCTCATTTAACTCAGTATGTCAGTCATTTTTATTGTACCTAATATCAGTTGATAAACATTATTTATAATTGAGGTTGATTGCAAGTAATTTGATTATTCTAGGAGTTTTTAAATAAACAGGGTTTTATACGAAATTCCAAATAAAATAAAATTGAAATCTTAAATGGCAAGATTTAGGCAAACATAGCTGCTTTGGAGATATAATTTAAGTCAGTTATCCTTGCAGCTATGCTACTTTTGCCTGCATTCAGATTTTAGTTTTCTGCAACTCTTTAGTTTAGTAACTATACTCGAATGCATAAATATTGACTTTTGTCAGTCGTGAATGTTAGAGATAATTTTTGAACATATATGTAAATTAATTTATTTTTTTTAAAAAACTACTTAAAATGACAAGTATTACCTGTCAGTCAGCATAGGGTAAGCATACAACGAATAGGAGAAATTAAACAACGTCTTTCATTTTCCTCCTCATTTACATTGTGTGCCCTGACTGTGCCTTGTCTGAACTGAATTGTGATGAAATTTGCTAAATATTTTATGTAACTTTAAAGGGATCTTATCATGACTTAAACACCCTTGGCTCCTTTTAAAGAGCTTCAAATTCAATCTATACATTGTGCAAGCAGTTTTTTTTTTGTGTGTTTTCTTGGCAAATGTATAGATTGGGAGAAAAACCTATCTAAAAATAGATTTTTCTCCCATTTGTCACTCAGTTCCTTGGCAGACACTCAATGCTAAGAAATTGAGATACAGGGAGAGCAGATAAGACCTATCACTAGAGGTCCCTCCACTCATAGCAACCACAGCCCATGCACTGTGGTTGTTGTGGTAATTCCTTAGTCATGACTGCTTGTGCCTGCAAGGTGGTATAGGAACTGAGAGACGAGATGTCAATCTATTTAGACTCTGGCATGCTGGCAACAAAGCCAGCCTATTGGCATCATGGAGTGCCAGGTACCTGGTGACAGTTTCCCTTAAAAAGAAAGAGGAGCATGTTACAAGTGATATTGTTCTAGATTAGGGGTAGTTAACCTGGTCCTTACCACCCACTAGTGGGCGGTTTGATTTTCAGGTGGGCGGTGGTGGATTCTGCTGAAAACGCTCTGTGTGCCTTGATGGCTGTGGGCCAAGCCCAGCAGGGGAGATCCATGCAAAGCCAGCCTGGCTGTAAACCCTCTCAGGCTGGTGAGGAGATCAAAAATCTTCCACACTGGCCCGCTGGCACTTTGAGGGAAGGACCTGGGAGGCTCTGAGTTCCTCCTGCGAGCAGGCTGGTCGGTGCGTTGCCGCACGTTTCCATGGCAACACTCCGATACAGTTCTGTCCTCGCAGGAGACCAGGAGAGTCAGCCTGCAGCAAAGGAGCTACAGGCAAAAGTGAACATGCCACCACTAGACCACTTGAGCGTGCAGCATAATGTTCCACTTCCATGGTAAAAGGCAAGATGAAGGGAATGGAAAACATTAAGATTTTCACATCTAACCCACTTACACACAGCATAGATCCTATGCACCCTCACACACAATACACCCCTCACACACACACAGCTTGCCCCTCACACACACACACACTGCCCCCTCACACACAGACTGCACCTTACACACACTAGACCCTTTGCATACAAACA
Source organism: Pelobates fuscus (assembly GCF_036172605.1). Lineage (NCBI taxonomy): Eukaryota > Metazoa > Chordata > Amphibia > Anura > Pelobatidae > Pelobates > Pelobates fuscus. The sequence continues at coordinate 44,029,824 of NC_086324.1, forward strand.
CACACAGCACCCTTTACACACACACTGCCCCCTCTCTCACACACACACAGACTGCTCCCTCACACACACTGCCTCATCACACACACACACTGCCCCCTCACACACACACACACTGCACCTCTCTCTCACACACAGCACCTCTCTCACACACACACAGTACCTCCTTCACACACTAACACACACACATAGCATCCTTTACACACACACACACTGTACCCTTCACCTACACACTACACCCCTCACCCACACACAGCCCCACTCAAATACACATAGCACCACTCACACACACTGCCCCTTCACACACACACACTGCCACCCACACACACACTGACACACACACTACACCCTTCACACACAAACACACACAGCACCTCAAAGATACACATAGAAAAAAAGGAAAATAGAAAAAAGGAAAAACAAAATAGATTAATTTAAGTACATTTTGTTTTGGTTTTTAAAGCCTTTCTAAAAAAAATTGCACTTGCGATATAAAATTAGTTACTGTGGCACTGGTGGGCAGTAAGGAAATTTTACCATCAACAAAGATACAAAAGTAGGCAGTAGGTATTAAAAGGTTGACTACCCCTGTTCTAGATGATATTGTTCTGTGCTGTTTGCAGTGGACTTTATTTATTGTGGTTTTCCCAGTATCTGTCTTTATATTCCTGAACCTTGCTGCCTGGAAACTTGAACCTTCAGACCTGTTTGACCTTGCTATTTGCCTTACTCTTCAGATTTGTTTGCCTTGAACTTTATTTGCTTTTGTTTTACTTCAATGGGTGGGTTTCATGCCACAGCGTCCCGACAGTTTCTACAATATTGCTTTCTAGATGTCACCTTGCCTCATCAAAGTGTTTTTAGTGGTTGTCACTTCACCCATGTCACTTTGCTTTTCTTATATTCAAGGACACATTGTTTAAACAAAAATTTTAAATCATTCACCAGCACCCACTTCCTTCTATGAACAAACAAGCATTGCCTCAAGAATTTGTAAATGTGCTTAGAAAGCACTGTCCCCGTGGGTTTTATTGGTTTTAGGCAAATTAGATGAGGATAGGTTTACACTAAAAAATGATATTTCAACTTCTTGTACCTTTACTATGGTCATTCATTTTGCATGTGTTGTTTAATACAGTTTGCTTTGTTAAGCTCAGTTTATTCACAACTACTATGCAGTGGGTGTTACCTATTCTTGCTTTATTGTTGTGTTTTCACTGTTTCCACAGACACAGTAAAACACAGGTTACAAACACGGCAGTTTTGCACCATCCCCTACAGATCTACGTTGAGGGTTTTTTCATTATAAAATTGTACTTTTCTCTTCCTCACAAAGGAATCTTATATGTTATGCATGCCATCCTTCTTAGAGCAGAATTCTTTTGCACAGTTCTTATGGTTATATCACACAGCTTTGAATTTCTGAATTCCAATGTCGATAGAATGTTTGAATTTGTTAACCTGCCTGTAAGATTTGTTCTATTTGAAATAGGTGTGATCCTTGGTTATTTTGCATTCCTGGTTACTTTGACATCAGCCTAGATACATTTTATGTTGTCTTTTCCCAGTACAAATGCTAGACTTGTGACTATTTGAAAGCCCATTAATTATTCTTTTTAAATTGAATTTGCATTGGATTCAGCAATTATCAATCATTTGTCAAAAGAGCACAGAAAGCCTAGGCTCCAAACATTAGATGTACAAAGTAGGAAGTTGCTGGGAATGTGTTGGGGACAAGACATAAAAGCAGGTCTCCAGACGGTCCCAATTGGTACAGGGCAGATCCGATTTTGGAGTCCCATCATGTTGTCCAACTTTGTTCACTGAATCCCACATCTAAGGCCACCAAGGAACTGTCAATATCCAGTACAATGTGAGTGAACATTAGACATGTTTGCATTGTGCTTAAGGCACTCAAGTGTTCAAGCTAAACTGACGTGTCCCTTTAATGGTAGGTTGCGCGCCTTTAACCCCTTAAGGACACATGACATGTGTGACATGTCATGATTCCCTTTTATTCCAGAAGTTTGGTCCTTAAGGGGTTAAAGTTATTGCTACCCATTTTGGGTGTTGCCAGTGACCACCCCCGTCCAGATTTCATACCTCCTAAAGTTTGAAAGAATGTAAGAGCATTGTTTGGTATGCCGCTTATTTAGTATGGAAATCAGGTATGTGCCTCCTGTTTTATACATGATTTACTTATTATTCATACTGTTGCCTTTGGACGGTTATTTTGTAACTAAGGTCCATAATAACTTTACTGAGATGTTAAAAACTTGGTAAACAGTACTTGTTCCATGTGTACTTCTATTTCTATTATTATAAGTTGATTCAGAGTGGTATATCCCAATGGAAACTCATCCGTGTATCAATAGAGATATGTAATATCTAGCCTCGGCATATGTTTGTTAATAATATTTTGATCCATGGTCAGAAAGCACACTTTATATCCTTGTTTTAGCATGGCCTGTTCTTAAAAGTTCACAAAAGTATACATTACATAATGATAATTTATATTTCAAATGTAATCATACGTACAGTGCTGCAAATTCAATGAAAAAGAACAATCAAATATTAGTCGTCAAAAAAAGTTAAGTGATATTTTGTGTTACTAACATTTTTATCCAAAGAGTTTTCTTTTTAATTTTGCAAAGATTCCATGATATCAAATTGAATTGTGTCCTAACCCTTCTGACTTTATTTGAATTTAGTTTTATTCTTTTTTTTTTTTTTTTTTATCTTCAGCTGTACCTTCATTAAATATTATTTTTGGGGGGTTTAACATACGCAAACTTCCATTGCGATAAATTATTTCCTTTGAATTTAAATCCACTTAAAAAATTAAGCGTATCTTACTCATCTAGTAGATTTGAGAACATGCTCGTGTTATTTGAAATCTAATAAATAGCCGCAGGCTATCCTAAACAGACCATTCTTTTCCTTGACCTCCGTCTAGCTGAAGAATATGGTAAACATATTAAAACTATGTTGTTTGGTACAGTGGTGGGGATGAAGTGCATTGATTCCTTGTGATTATGATCTGCAGTGGGATAACACTACTTCTTATTATGCAGACTAGTGAAGCTCTCAGTTCCAGCATATTGTACAGATGCAATGAAACAGATGCTAGTGCAGATGGCAGGTACAGAGCACCATTAGTGTGTATCTATTGTCTGATTCTGCATTGTTTGGGGAGGAAGAAAGACTCTTAAGAGGAATTGTTATGCACCAAAATAAAAAAAACAGAGGCTATAAATTTAAACCCATGCTCTGGAGACTATTTAAGTATTGGGGGTAGGTGGCAATCAAAATTAAAAAAACGGATTCAAAATAGGGCCTTTCATATATCCCAGTTAAACATGTGTATTTTTAAAGAGATTACTTATAAAAAATCAAGCATGGTAAATCAATCTCCACTAAGCATTCAGATTAACATATCAGAGGTTAACACAGATTTCTTTTGCTATGCCGAGACCTCCTATTTAAAAGAATTTGAAATGTAAACTGTGAATACATTTTCGTTTTTTAATCAGTGTTAATGAGATATTTTATTACAACCAGATAAGAAAAAAAAAAAATGATTGTAGCATAAAACGGAAAATGTCAGAGAATTAAATTAATTCATCTCCAGAATTTTGCGTAAGCAGCTGTTCCATGCTTTACTATTGAATGCTGCTGCTGCTGCACGGGATCTCCCATTGAGTAAGGTGGTAACAGCTGGGTAAGACTAAAGTCTGATAAAATCATTTTCAGAACCAGCTGCACAATGGGCAAATTAGTCTGTCGTTAAAAGGGTAATGCCGTATATACACAAATACAAATATAGTAAGCAATGATAAAGTTGTCACTGCTCCTGAAGTGCCGGTGGCTGAAGAAAACCAGTCAGAGGAAGACGGCGGTGCACACAAAGAACAGGTTCAGGTAAGTAGACCCCCCTTTCCCCACACATAGCCCCACACATACATTGCCACATACACACATACACTGCAACACACACACACACACACTGTAATTATCACACACACATACTGACCCACACACACACTGCACCCCTGACATATACTGCCGCCCTTACTTACACCCTGCAACCTTCACACACACACTGTCCCCCTCACACACACACTGCACCCCTCACACATTGCACCACTCACATTGCACCACTCACACATACCACTGCTCCTCTGCCCTACTACAGCCCCATTTCCCAGAGGACCTCAGGTAAGTTGTCAAACTGTTCTTAAACAGTTTGACTACTTACTCTGGGAGGGGTTCTTGGCACTATTGGCACAATAACCACTACACTGAGCTGTAGTGGTTATTGTGTCTGGATTATTTATTTAAATAATCTACAAGTGCCCCTCCCGAGATCAGGCTCTGGATCCGCCACTGTGTTGTTTGTCCCCTTTCTTTAAAACAAACAATACTTTTCACTTTTACATCTCCTGTCTCTGGATTCCAGATGCCTATCTCAGTTCCGTTTTCACTTGTTGGACTTCTGTGAGCTGGAACAAATGCATACGTTTTGGATCCAAATTCTCTGATGTGTTTAATGTTAAGGGGTCTGCCAAACCAAAAGTTCAAATAGAGTTTTATTTGTAGTATTTGTAGGTAGTCTGATATGTAGCCATCAAAACAGCACCTAGCCCAGTATTTATGTGGTAGCTGTGCATCTGTCCGCATGCACCTGACCATCTTCATTAAAGAGTTATTCTTTGTTTCAGCTACAGCATTCTGTACTAGACTGTATGGTATTGTATGCACATGATCTTATGCTTTAATTTAATCTAAGTATGCTGTGATGTGGTGGGACATGTATTCACCACTGTTGTCTTTCAGAAGTCCTCGCGGCAATCTCCCAAACTGGATCTCAACACTTGCAATATAGACCTTTTACTTCTCTGTGGTTTCTGATTTGTCTTTCGTGATGTGTCGTATGATATCTCTAATTTCTCCATCAGTATTAAAATCTCTACTTACTCCAACTTCCCTCAACCTTCCAACAACCTCCACATTAACCCCTCTAGGCTGCACTCCCCCCTTCTTTCATCTGATGCCCTGCACTCTTTTCTCAATTCTCTCCATCCTTCTCCCACTCAATATTTGCCTTTCAAAGGAATACCGTGATAGATGATGTATAATATGGATTGATGTTCATAGTGAGTTAATGTGAAATAATGATAGAATAAAAAACATAAAAGTGCCTTAATCGCCTAAGACACAAATGCACAAAAAAAAAACCTAAGTCACTAAGGGGTTATGAGGATTGTTTGTTGTGAATCTGCATTAAAATATCAGCTAAGGTTTATGAAGACTTTAAAGTAATTATTGTAAATGCCTGAATCTTGCTTACAAATTTTTATCCTAGGTAGAAATTGACTTTAAAAGTTAATGCTTCCTGATATGGATTAAGTGTTTAACTAATGCAGGAAGGCAGGCCTGTTGCTTATACACTCAGATCAATGTATCCTACTCTGAACTAAACAAATATTGTAGATGTTCTAATAGAATGGAAGACAATGTCCCACACATCGACAAACACTAGAGTGTAGAATATGAAGAAAGAAAAGTGATCAACAGAGTACAACACTGGAACAGAAAAAGTGGTAAGATCCACAGAAATAAAAATACCTTAAAATAATATTAAATCTTCTATACAAGCACCCCTAAGTGACTTAGGAGATGTATGGATTACTCAACCTAAGTGAAAAGAGGAGGAGAGCAGTCAGGCACTGTTTATAGTATTATGTATTTCCAGTGCACACAATAAAACTGCACGTATCCAGTGCCAATAGCACATATAGAAAGATGCAGTGGCTTCCGTTACCTTGTACATATTCTTTCATTCTTTCATTCATGCTTTTTCATGAATAAAGCTACTTGTGGCCTGGTCTAATTTGATTACTTTGTTCCTAAAAAAAAAAAACCATAAATAAAGCCAAAACAAGTTACTAGGCACAATGTCATTCTATTACCTGGTGCTGGTAGTGCCATCAAGTAGCAATAATCACAGCAAACGTATAGCAGACATAAAAATGGGCAACGTTTATTCTATAGTAAATATCACAAACACGATATACAGATTTGTAAAAACTGCCTGAGCACACAGAGTAGTATCCAAAGGCAGATTTGATTTAAAAGCAAAGTACAGCACTGTGTCGACCCACAGACTGAGCCTTTATCAAGCCTGAACACAGAGTTTAATTCACATATATGTATACAACAAAATATAGATAAAATAGGCATAGCTTATTAATTAGTGGATGCTCAGATCACACATTCGGCGTCAGTAACATAGGTCATAATGACGTCACATGTACACTGGTGCCACCTCCGAGTCCCAAAAAAACGAGCTAATGAATTAAATATTGTCTAGATAATAAATTGCCCATCAAACATCAAGACTACTAAATATTATTTATAAACAATAATTTACTTAAGAGTTGAAAACACTAAATTGAAAAGTATAGGACAGAAATTCTAAAAAATAGTATTTGTAGATGAAGGCTTAATTGTAGATTGGATGTTTGAAGACATTGAGGTTATTTGCTAAATATATTTTTTTTCCTTAACATAAAGCATACATAGCATCTATTAAAATGATACAAAGCAAACATTCAAATATGCAGACATTGTAGATATATGGCTGATGTATTCTGGGAGAAAAATAAATCCAAACAAGGTTTCAAGTAGATAAAAACATACTATACTGCACGGACCTGTATTTCTTCACAGCCAATGTTTTCAATATGTTTTATTTTTCCCTGCATCTTATATAACAGTTGCCCATTGCCTGTTTGTTCCTCTAAAAAAAAATTATAATAATGTTATGTGCTGGTTTTAAATCAGCTAAAAAAATTGTAGAACAGTTTTTAGATTATTTTAGATTATTGGTGACATAACATTTATGAATTAGTAACACTTCAATTGCTTTTCTTTGCACATAGTTTACGTTTAGAACTTTTTAACCCCTTAAGGACACATGACATGTGTGACATGTCATTATTCCCTTTTATTCCAGAAGTTTGGTCCTTAAGGGGTTAAAGCAGAATTGTCAACGTCACATACTTTGCAAAGATCAGTGACATTGTCTGTGTGGGTCCAGTGGCCGGGGGAGGGGACCTGTTCCTCGCAGGCGTTGCCATCTTATTCCAGCCAGTTCACTTCAGCTCCTGACACTTCAGCGACAAGAGCTAATGTCACTGATGTATTCTTACGCATACATGAGAGTGCAGCATTAAGGTCTTTGGAGGGACCCATGATCCTTTATAGACAGATCCAATTTCCTGGAGCCATCACTGGTGGCGGCTGATGGATTGACACTCACAGATGGCGGTAGCTCCGTCCCGTGTCTAGAAGTGTCAGGCAGAGGAAAAATACTGAAACAAAGTAGTCCCTACTTTGTGTCAGAAACATAGACACATAGAATGTAAAGGCAGATAAGAACCATTTGGCCCATCTAGTCTGCCCATCTAGCTAAATACTTTCATTAGTCCCTGGCCTTATCTTATAGTTAGGATAGCCTTGTGCCTATTCCACGCATGCTTAAACTCCTTCACTGTGTTAACCTCTACCAGTTCAGCTGGAAGGCTATTCCATGCATCCACTACCCTCTCACTAAAGTAATACTTTCTGATCTTATTTTTAAACCTTTGTCCCTCTAATTTAAGACTATGCCCTCTTGTTGTGGTAGTTTTTCTTCTTTTAAATATAGTCTCCTTCTTTACTGTATAATGAGGGGATGGACTTTTGGTGCCTGTGCTTTGTATATGTGGCAGCTTGGTCTTCCCTAACCAGAGTCTCTTCTTTCTGGTGGTGTAGTTGGATTGCAGAAAGGGGTGCAGGGAGACAGCGCCTGTAGAATTGTTCTCAGATCCAGTGATATATAGAATGAACAAAGAAACTTAATATAGTGTAGTATATTAAAAATCTTGGTGAAGTATAGATAACAGAAATGCACTTACAATTTTCTGGAGCTTATCTTTCTTGTGAATGGGCACAACATTCGCTAACTTCCAATCTTCTGGGACTACTCCTGTTAACAATGATTGGTTAAATAAATCTTTTAATGGTTTTGCTAGTACACCACTAAGCTCTTTTAATAACTTTGGGTGCATTGCATGAGGGCCCTTCCCTGCATTTTAATCTGCAAATACTGAACAAAAATAATCATTGAGGCATTCAGCTAGACCTTTATCTTCTTCTACATACCTACCTTCTTTTGTTTTTAATATAACTTATCCTTGTTTTACTTTCCTTTTCTCATGTATATATCTAAAAAATGTTTTGTCCCCTTTTTTTACTGACTGTGCTAATTTCTCTTCTGTGTGTGATTTGGAAGCTCTTATAACTCAGAATATATTTTGACTGAGATGGAATTTATAAAGGAAATAATCCAGGCACTCCAACGAATTCCAAAGCAAAGGCAATTTTTTTAAGAACCAGGAACCAAAAGGCAACGTTTCGACCCATAAGGGCCTTTGTCAAGCTACTAAAGCACATACACAATACACAATATATAGGTGCATGTAACAATTTAACAAGTGAAAAAACGTGATATAATACTTAATTGATAGCATCATCAATCAGTAATAATAAAAACATTAACAAAACATAATTGTCTCTCCAATCATCATCTCACATATTAGGTGTGTCAAGAAACACAGGATAACTCAGCCAATAAGACCTCAATTCATTAGTCATTTACTTTAATTATTTAACTATGAACAAGTTGTACCAAATAACTTCTAATGAGATAAAATTATTTAACCACAATTAGAAGTACAGCTATACACTTACATTTCCGGGTATAATCGCGTGATTTGAGTCATGTGATCATGTTCAACGTATCAGACGCAACTCCTAGCGTCGATCACATGATCAGGTTAAGCCAAATCACCATAGCGCAAAGACGCGCACACGCAAGAGGATATATCCGTACCGCGCATGCGCAATACAGTATACCCTGAAGAAATAAATACAACAGGATACAACTATAACGCGCACGCACCACACCGCGCACACGCAATACTGCATATTCAAAAAAAACACATAGATAATGCGCAAGTGCAACCCAGCATAGCTGCAAACACATATATATCGGCTAAACCAAAAAGATATTAAGTAAATATGTACCCAGGGTCTCATAAAGAGATACAAATTGTGGGGTACTATTAAATGTATAATATTAATGTTTGTTGATAATAAGTTACATACAAAGCTACCGTATATACTCGAGTATAAGATGACCCGAATATAAGCCGAGGCCCCTAATTTTACCCAAAAAAACTGGGAAAACTTATTGACTCGAGTATAAGACTAGGGTGGGAAATGCAGTAGCTACTGGTAAATTTCTAAATAAAATTAGATCCTAAAAAATTTATATTAATTGAATATTTATTTACAGTGTGTGTATATAATGAATGCAGTGTGTGTGTATGAGTGCAGTGTGTGTATGAGTGCAGCGTGTGTGTATGAGTGCAGCATGTGTGTATGAGTGATGTGTGTGTATGTATGAATGCAGTGTGTGTATGTATGAATGCAGTGTGTGTGTATATGAGTGCAGTGTGTATATGAGTGCAGTGTGTGTGTATATGAATGCAGTGTGCGTATGAATGTAGTGTGTGTATGAATGCAGTGTGTGTATGAGTGCAGTGTGTGTATGAGTGCAGTGTGTGTGTATGAATGCAGTGTGTGTGTATGAATGCAGTTTGTGTATGAGTGCAGTGTGTGTGTGTATGAATGCAGTGTGTGTGTGTATGAATGCAGTGTGTGTATGAGTGCAGTGTGTGTATGAGTGCAGTGTGTGTATGAATGCAGTGTGTGTGTATGAATGCAGTGTGTGTGTATGAATGCAGTGTGTGTGTATGAGTGCAGTGTGTGTGTATGAATGCAGTGTGTGTATGAGTGCAGTGTGTGTGTATGAGTGCAGTGTGTGTATGAATGCAGTGTGTGTATGAATGCAGGGTGTGTGTGTGTATGAATGCAGTGTGTGTGTGTATGAATGCAGTGTGTGTATGAATGCAGTGTGTGTGTATGAATGCAGTGTGTGTGTATGAGTGCAGTGTGTGTGTATGAATGCAGTGTGTGTATGAGTGCAGTGTGTGTGTATGAGTGCAGTGTGTGTATGAATGCAGTGTGTGTATGAATGCAGGGTGTGTGTGTGTATGAATGCAGTGTGTGTGTGTATGAATGCAGTGTGTGTGTGTGTATGAGTGCAGTGTGTGTATGAGTGCAGTGTGTGTGTGTGTGTGTAGCTGAGCCTTGGTGGGGGGTGGGCAATTTTATTATTATTTTTTTTCATTATTTTAATAATTTTTTATTATGATTATTTTTTATTATTGTTTTGTATTATTTTATTTTTTATTTAATTTTTGTTCGTCCCCCCTCCCTGCTTGATACATGGCAGGGAGGGGGGCTCTCACTCCCTGGTGGTCCAGTGGATGGGCACTGTGTAGGAGGGGGGGCTGTGGGGGCTGTCAGAGAGTTTACTTACCTCTCCTGCAGCTCCTGTCAGCTCCCTCCTCCTCCGCGGCGGTCCGTGCAGCTCCCTCTGTCAGCTCACACTGTAAGTCTCGCGGCCGCACTATGACCCCGCGGCTCTCGCGAGACTTACACTGGGAGCTGACCGAGGTGCTGAACGGACCGCCGCGGAGGAGGAGGGAGCTGACAGGAGCTGCAGGAGAGGTAAGTAACCGCTCTGCAGCCCCCACAGCCCCAGTCTGTATTATGGCAATGCAAATTGCCATAATACAGACATTGACTCGAGTATAAGCCGGGTTGGGGTTTTTCAGCACAAAAAATGTGCTGAAAAACTCGGCTTATACTCGAGTATATACGGTAATTTAAATCCTGGTTGAACATGATATACTCAATGTCCATATAATTAACATTAATATAATTATTAAGCAAATTACAAAATGGCTGATTTAAGTCCTGTTTTAACATGACAACGCCAATAGTGGATAATGTATAAAATATAGAGTTCATCATGAATAGTTACAGATAGTAAACTTCTTATTAATATATAATGGCATATCTCTATCAGTTCATAGATAACATCATAGATATATTTCCATATTGTCATATTTATATATTTTACATAATCAAGTGATTTTTAATTTTCACTTGATTATGTTTAGAAATCCCACTTAAAGGATTACTACCATGCTGTAAATACAAATAAAAAAAAAATCTGTGGGTTTATTCTGCAATGTCTCTTCACATTAAAAACATACTGCACACATACTATATATATATATATATATATCTTTATTTTCACAGCGTGATGATTGACATAGTTTATTACTAACATTTGATTTTAAGATGGAGCAAGCACTAAGCTTGCCTGGCTGAAAGGGTGGTAGAATGAGTAGTAAGGATAATTTTAGGTAACATTGAAAATGGACTGTATTCTCCATGCACTTAGTAGAGTAAGAGCAAAGATTATGGAACTGCAGCTACTTGACAGTTGAATCTTCCCCTGGTGTTACACAGACAAAGGTGACACCACCTTTTTACTAGAACAGAGTGAGAAGAGAAGGCCCGGGCACACAAAGACACATCCAATAAAGACTTTATTGGACACAAAAAGCAAATGTTTCAACTCAACAGAGTCTTGAATAAACAGTGGCTCGATAAAGACTCTGTTGAGTCAAAATGTTGCCTTTCATGTTCAATAAAGTCTACACTGGATGTACCTTTGTGTGCTCGGACCTTCTCTTCTTACTTAACACGTAGTAGAGTTAATGATTGGCACCTACTGATGTTAGGTCTGGAGTCCATTCAATCATTCAATCAATCAAACTGAAATTTTTTATATATTTTGATCTGTCATAATCTGAGTGAAATATATATATATATAGACACAGACTCCCAACTATTAAGAAAACCTTTCTTTAAATGTAAAGTTATAACAGAAGACCAAGCTATAGTTTCAAAACGGAGGATTAATATAAGAACAATTTTGGGTGCGTTCGGGCCCTCTTAAAATAACCATGTAAAAAATAGTCAATATTTTTTTCAGCCCAGCAGTGTCCCTATTAAGGTAAGCGTACAGTATAGTTTGGAGTCCTGTAAAATGTTTTATATTTATAAATAATAATATGATAGGGGAGATTTATCAAGTCGGAACAGATGCTAACTTGGGTTCAAACTGGTAAATGTTGAAAGGTATTCTATTGGTTTCCATGATGATTGCTTCCTAGTTTGCACTTTGAATAGTACCTCTTTGTGCCTTGATAAGGCTCCCTTAATTTTTCAAATGTACCACTATGACAAAAAAAAAACACTGTAGGCACTATAATAATTTAATCATGCTTATCGTGCCTGGAGTACACTGGCATGGCCCCTTTTTTAAGCATTGAACCATAATCGAGCAGTTGGACACTCCACTGCCCAAACTTTTTTTTTTTTTTTTTAAAGAATCACTGTTTAGTAGGTATACCCCAAATGAAACCATGCATGCAGGTGTGACTAAGGCAGAGATTACACATTTCCTTGTAGCTATACTGATTCGTGCCTGCAATGGCATTGTGGTAAGATGAATGTGGTCAGCTAACACTCTCAGCCATCCATTGCTGCTTAGGCTAATGCTTTACTGATTGCAAGGAGACTGCAGACACTATAACCACTTCAATGAGATGAAGCAGTTATGGTGCCGACCGTGTCCCTTTTAATTTAGTATATATGGGTCAAATTTCATTAGAGTCTGATTTTAAAACTGTAGCACAGTTTCTGGACAAAATGTGTTTTTCATATTGCTTTTAAGATCTTAAAAAATTGCAACATTCAGATTTTCTCTGAATTTGTTCACTTCTGTTAAATGTTATGGTAATATACACTTTTCGCAATACCTTTCAAATTATTAGAAATATTATTATAGCGGATGTGGGGTGAACAGAGCAAAATAATCACAACATTGCATATGAATCCAGCAAGCGAACTGATTGCCATTAAATAATGTCTGAGAGGACTTATTTCTCCCAGTGGTCATTTATCAAACGCTTTGGATTGCGAAAACCCATGCAAAAATAGTAACCAGATACATTCACTTGGTCATCTTTTTTTTTTCATATTCATAGAAATGTAAATATTTCTCCCAGAGCAACAGAAACAGGAATATGACCTTGGCAGACCTAACTATCAGTTTCCAATCCGAAGAAGTCGGAAACCACAAAAATATGCACGATGCACATCTATTTTAGTCATCATCAGCAAATAACCTGGGTCCCGTCTGAATAGAGGCAATATTGTCATTGAAAGTAAGGAATTATGGAACACCAGTTCCAAAAAATAAATAAATAAATGTTCTTGTATAACAGAAATCTCAAGAAATCTGTACTAGAATTAATCAATGAATCTATGAATACCCCGCAGAATTCCAAGTGGTTAATCAGATACTCACACAATAGAAATAGATAGAATAAATTGGAAAGGTCAGAAATGTCTCATTCCATTTCAGGTAATAGTCCCCATGGCAGGGGGTGAAGGGTATTCCTAAACAGAAATATGAGCACCACATCTTATAACTTTTTTATAACTTTTGCTTCATCACTTTGATGGAGCCAAATATTTTTATTTTGATGCATAAGTTAATTAAATATAAAACAATCTTAGTCTGTTATTTTAGTATCTGACAAATCAAGTACTTTTTTATGGGGACAATACCATCTCCGCTGCTTGCTTCCTGACCTTCATATATTTGGTGGGGATAAAAACCACCTACGCCCTGAGGATTGAGCAAAACTTTATTTAGCTCTATCACACCTAAGTAAGTTTTCATTTTATCATTGCACTAACAGTATATGGTGTACACTATTGTTGTTTTATTTCTCTTTTGTATATACAGAGAGGACCAGGACTACATGAATATCCTATAGTGGGGATCATACCACTTCATGCTGTACCCAGGGAGCCACTACTAGGGCTCCTGAATATGTGAGTGTGCTTTTATACATTTACTTACGTTTGAGATTTTAAATTACTACAGTATATTATTTTATTCTGCTCTTCTTTTATATATTCTCGAGAATACTTACCGAAGAAGGATCGTTCACGGAACCAGCACTACACCATATCCCAAGGCAGGAATTATTCCGCCCAGACGTGCAAGTTGGAGCTCCATTGAAGCTCCTAAAAAGTTTAAGCGCGTGTTTTTATCTGGACTACCTACCAGCCTATTTAAAATATACAACACTATCAGTTCCTGCACTTACCCTTCTTATCAATGCATACACTTCCCAAGGACTATCCAAGCGCTACACCTACCTCTTTTGGTTTTTTAAAGCAATATTTCTTGATTGGATATGTATTTATCCACTCTGCACTAAACTCCAAATGGCCTGATGGGGCAAAACCACTGGGCTGCAATAAATTGGAATGCTAAATGTGGATATTGTTCACGCTATTTAACAATGCCTGGATTTTGAAGAAAAGGTTCTGAATGAGCTTAAATATGGTCCAGATTTTAGCTGGTCCGAACACTGCCGTACGACTGAAATCCGTACCTGGAATGTAAAAATCCTGGTCTGAATGTTTCAAATACGAATCCAGATTTTAAAAATCCAAACTATTTGTCCTGTGGGAGCAGTGTTAGTGGGTACTTACAAGCAAACCAATCAGAGTGCTCTACGGAAATTTCAAAACTTGAAAAAAACCTTTGTAAAGGCTTTTTTTGCACTGAAACCTCGTGATGTGCAGAGCTCTCTTGGACTCGTGGATTTTTTTTATTTTTTTTTATGCGTTTCAGTTTTAATTTTTTCATCATGTTTTTTGTGTTTTGGTCCTTTTTTAATTTCTTTAGTAGCAGTGAGGCTTATAATTGTGGGTCTCTACTAGCATTTAAAATGTGGATTCTGCAACACTTGACCATTGTTCTTCAAAATGTTCATCAATGTTTTTATGATTGTGTGTCTATTAGATGCACCTGAGCTGATGTAGGTGTTTTATTACAGGAGGGGTAAATCTTTGCACACCAAGCAAATATGTTTTTTTGTTTTTTTTGTTTAAATAATTTTTGTGTCACAATAATTATTAATAATAATTAATTCTTACCTGTAAATGTTGTCCTGTATTGTCGGTCAACTAACTATCTAATTATTTTGAGTAACTGTCAAATAACTCAGAGTTTCATATTACAACAAACTGGAGCATAGGAAATACAAAAAGCATTTAATGGTTGTAGTAATGTTCTCTCTCATGATTATTTTTTCTTTAAAATATATTTCTTCTGGCTAAAGTTCGAGATCTGTCTTTGCCTACCATCCAAGTGACACTTAAAATTGCTCTGTAAGTTTGGTGGACCATATTCATCCAAATTACATTTTTATTGTTATGATTAAAGGGGCCATCTAAGTACCACAATCAGTAGTATTTATGGGGCTATAAGTCTATAGATGCCATCCCACATAATTTTGTCCAACCGTTTTGAAGTGGTTTGACAAAAAAGAAGTTTTCCCAGCCCCCAATGTCCGTTTAAACACACTGATAATGTAGAATGTTTATGATGTTGTACGAATGCATGATAACGGTCTGTGACTTGACTTCATGGACAATTGGAATCTGATGCTACACGCAGATGACAGTGCAAAAGAACAAAAAGCAAGAACACTTTTATCTATAGGATCAGGACTTAACACACACTATATAAACGTTATATCCAACAAGATGATCATGTCTGGTGGCTCTGAATGCATACTTCTTGCTTTTTAATACTGCTAGTTTATTGCTAATTTATGTATCAACTGTACTTTGCATTGACTAAATATTGACTACTGTTTACTTTGGTCATTGGACCATTTACTTATTCTGGAAGTATTTCACAGTCCTGACTTTTTACCTGCTTACCTTGATATTAGCCTGTATTTGTGTATTGTCTCCTTATAATTGCTAATATATATATATATATATATATATATATATATATATATATATATATATATATATATAATGACTGCTAAAAATAGTTCAACCTTTGGAGAAAAGGAGGTTTTTTGGGGGGTGAAGACCACAACAGACCCACCACTTGTCTGTACCCCCAGCTACAAATGTTAGAATAAGGTCCACAGGCAAGGTTCTCTACTTATTGTGTTCTACTATGTCTAATTACAGAGCCCTCTGTCTGAAAGAAAATAATTAATGAATTGTTGACATTTTTATAAGCGTGCTGGATAATAGTGTTATAGAAGAAATGATGACTACAATGTTTACATTAGTTCTGCAACTCAGCTCTATGTGAGAATTACATATGATGCCCAACATATGGAACTTAGATAGAAGAGTAGAGTAGAAGAAGAAATCCACAATAAGTAGTGTTATTGGACCCTACAGTGGCTGGGCTTAATACAGTGCCTGTAATATGGCAAGATACACAGGCAGAGAATAGCCATTAGTAAGCCCAGGTCTAGAGTAACAGAAGGTTACCAAAACAGGATAATAAGCCAAGGTCAAGGACAACAGAAACTAGAAGAGTCCAATACGAAACAAGTCTAAATATCAAGAAATCATCAAAACTATAGCATACTCTTGTGTAACTGAAATTACGACAGGGCAATATTCTGTTAAAGCAGTACAGTTATGCATAAAAGCCTATTGGCTGCATCAATATGTACAAGCGTTGTCAGACAAATTAACCGTTTGGAAATGTCTGCTCAGTCTAAGGTGTACAAGAGGGCACTGAAGGGTAGTTCCTTGCATCCAAAATGTCACCAAAAAGATTCTCAGCATTACAATGAGTGCTACTAGGAAGGCAAGTTAGCTCCAGTGATATGACAAACTACAAACAGGCAATATCAGTTCACTGGGTTATCTCCAATGCACTCCAATGGGGTCGCCAAGAAACACTTTTGTGTGTTATGATTTAGTCTTGTGTTTTATAAGCCACAACTTGTTGCCATTTGATCTGAGTCTGTTTAAGTGTCTTGCACATTCCAAACACTAAACACTCATGAAACAATAAAACAATTAAAGGGACACTCCAGGCACCCAGACCACTTCTGCTCATTGGAGTGGTCTGGGTGCTAACTCCCACTACTCTTAACCCTGCAAGTGTAATTATTGCAGTTTTTTTTATAAACTGCAATAATTACCTTGCAGGGTTAACTCCACCTCTAGACAGCCACTAGACAGCCACTAGAGATCACTTCCTGATTTATAGCAAGGATTTTCCTTGCTAGAGCGTCGCTGGATGTCCTCACGCTGTGTGAGGACCTCCAGCGTCGCTCATTTTCCCATAGGAAAGCATTGAAAATCTTTTTCAGTGCTTTCCTATGGGGAGCGCTAATGCGCATGCGCGGCATTGCCGCGCATCAGGTCTCCTCGTCCGGTGGGCGGGATCAGTCTCGCCCACTGGCCGACGGAATCACAGGGAGGAGCGGCGAGGAGGAGGAGGCAGCGACGAGGGACATCGCCGCTGCCTCAGGTGAGTGACTGAAGGGGTTTTCACCCCTTCAGTAACTGGGAATTGGGGGGTGGGAGGGAGAGGGACCCTCCAGTGCCAGGAAAATGGATTGTTTTCCTGGCACTGGAGTTCCCTTTAAAGAAAACGGTAAGATCCTGGCAGAACTATTTAAAAATAAAGAAGATTGAAAATGCAGTTGAATCCAGATACGTAAAGGGGTTGACATTATGAAGGGATGGGTTTAGGTTACAATCTATTCGAAGAGAGAAGAGCACATATTTGGAAAGTAAGTAAGCAAGGGGAGAAACTAATAACTGTTTAAAAAGGAGTTTGAGAGGATTGCTAACCAATACACACAGCATTATTATCATTATTAAAAGGGTAACTGTAGGCAGTATCACCATTTCATCTCATTGAATTCTTTATAGTGGCTGGAGTCCTCTGGCACTGTCACTCTATTCAGTGTAAATACATTTTCAAGCAATTTGACATTACATAAGATTCACTCGCCACCCACAGCAAGGTCCCTACTGGAGGTATAGCTAAGGCAGAGATTACACAATTCCTTCTAGCCATACCAATTCATACCAGTAATGGAAGCTGTAATAGGTTGAAAGCTATCAGCTGACACTCTCAGCCAATCACAGCCACTCACACTCATTGCAGTTGAAGCTAATACCTCCTTATTAGCCCAAGTAAGGTAGAGGGGATAAGCTGCTGGGGACTCTTGTTTAGCATTAAAACATTAAAAATGGTAAAACGCTGAATGGAAGGCTGGTGTCTGGGGTCTCCAGACTCTATCACCACTTCAATTAGATGAAGCCATTACAATGCATACAAAGTTATAGAGCAAAATTATTCTCAAGCCTATGAAGCTAAGAACTCACACCGGTATGCCGGTAATTGTCATGATCTCTTACCTCTCTATGTCGCGCCCACGTGGTGCCGTACCCAAAGCTGACTACTCTCCCAGCATGTTCGGCATGTCCCACACTGAAGTCACATCCCTTTTAATGACGCAACGCATGCGCTCCAACGTTCCCCACTATGGCCCCCCCCTTATTGCACCAGCGATGCAATAGTGCTGCCTGCTCCCTCCTTGCTTTTTTTTTTTTTTGCACATGCGCAGTGTTATTTTCCGTAATGTTTTACGGATGAAACTCGGAATTGACTAATGAAATTTTTATTTAGTACGAATTCATTCATACGAAAGGAAAATTTAACTGGTGCACATGTCTACACTACACCAGACTAGACAGACTAGTATGTTACATCATTGGAAAGGGGAGGAGCTATAGACCATATGGCATTTTCTTAGAAACCCCAAATATTTCCCTACAGCATGGTATGAATCAGAATGCTACATTCATTCATATATTCAATTTTACATAAGAAGGGAAAAAGAATCCTGATGAAATAAGAAAATCATACAATCTTTTGAGATTTCATCTGTAAACTATTAACATAGTAACAATATAATACCCTTAAAGTGATGAGCAGCTAATATTTTGTATATTTTATTAAACAAACAAGTCCAAAACATATAGTAGTTCCGCTGTTTATATTAAATGCATATTGCTGATGAACTTCCCTACGTCTTTACATAAAAAAAAAAAGAAAATCCAAAGAATTACTTATCTCGAATATACATAAAGAATATTATTTACCGTATAGCATCATTACTTTAACTCTTTGGGAAAATGATGTCGTGTCTTTGGTAGTAATCACAGGGGTATTGTTAACGCCTTGTGATGACCAAGAAGAATTGCTAATTATGCAAATAGAACTTTTAAAAAAAGCACAACATTCTCTTTGAATTACCAACATAACAGATGTTTGCCGGCACTGACGTGAAGTCTGCATACACAGTTATGCTAATTTGGCAGTGCTTCCCTTCACGTTAGCTCTGAGTCATTAGAGCACACAGCTAGCAGGTCCTTCTGTCTAACTAATAATTGCCTATTATTGATATTAATTAACATTTTTTTGCACCTACTCTGAGTCTTGACCTGGTATCTGTTGGTAAGCCCAAACAGAGTGCCCTATTAAGAGGCAAAATAGAGTGACCTATTACAGTCAAGAACTATTTATCATGAGGCACTCAAGGCCAATTAAATAGAGAGCCAGGCAGTTGTCTTGATTTGCTGACTGCTACTTGATTACTATTATAAATTGCTAATAGGGCAGAAAGTGCTAAGCAGTGCTTGCGCGGGGGGGGCACGGGGGTTGGTTATTTCTCAGTCTATGTCTGGTGACAGGTGAAAGAGGTTTGTGATTGCCTTATTGATGTGAACCATCCGTCAGTTGCTAGTTATTGTTTAAGCTCATGATATTACAGCTGATCCCATCCTACTGAGAGTCAATCAGATTAATTAGTACCAGGATATGTTTTCGTTCTCGTTGAAGGCCGGTAATGCTAACATCCCATTATCTACATAGAAGGGGGGAAAAAAATAAAAAAATGTAAATTAAAAATAAAATTAAAAATGAATAATTCCCATATATTGGATGAGAATAGCGTATTGCACTGCATCTCCCGTTATTTTATAATAAGACTGCAACTAAAGGTTTTTAAGGAAACAGATCAAGAGATCATAATAGAAGCATATTGACAGATATTTTTTTTTCTGTAATACTCCGAGGAACTGGTTGCAGGAGAAAATATATCAAAATCTTATCATCAGAACTGAGATCTTCTGTAAAAATCAATAGAGAGTTATACATGGTTTGAGTTTAAACAGTCATCTGTAGTCGTTTATACATAGTGAATCTGGCCAGCATTCTGTCTCTAGGGACTCCCGTATCCTAGCAACTGCCAGGCTTAAACCGATTAACTACAAATGAAGTACTGTACGCTTATCAAAGCAATTGTTCATGGTTACCTTTGTTGCAGAGATTTAACTAATTGAACATGATACAGTATGAAGATAATTAACACCCATGAGTTTGTTAATTGCCTGTTTAGCAGTACAAGACTGTCTCTTAGCATTTTTATCATTTGGTCTTTTGCAGTCTTTCATACTGCCTTAAACGAGCTTGTTTTGATCGCTAAAGTGTTTTTTTTTTCCTCTCTCTGTTGTTTTGTTGGTGTTGTTTTTGGGATATTCTTAGTATAAATACTTACATTTCTAGTTATCTGTTAAATTACTCCTGCTAATTTAACAAATATAAAGCCAAATGTGGAATTAAGGATGCTCGCTATGAGAATGCCATTGGGATCTCCTTATTAAATTCTATTTTCTTGTTATCGGAGGAAAAAATATACATTCAGTAATGTTTTGCAACTGAATCAGTAGACAACAACATTGGCTTTTGTATAATTGTGGGGTAATTTGCAAAATAGCATAATTTATTATTACATTTATTAAGCACACATAGTGTGTAAACTTTTTTTGAAATAAAAAAAATAGTCTTGCCTTGTTTTTCTCATTCACCCAATTGATCCTTCTTTATAATATATAATTTGCTTATCCTTTCAAGCTAAAATTTTGAATATATTTGAACATTAGACATGTGCAATTCGTTTCGGTCCGAATATGAATTTGGACGAATTTCGGGCAATTCGGACATTCGGGTACTTCTGAATGTCCGAATTGCTGAAGTGCCGAATTGCCGAGGTCCAGAAGTTCCGAAATTACCAAATTTCCAAAGTGTTGAAGTGCCGAAGTTCCGAAGTGTCAAAGTGTCGAAGTGCCGAAGTTCCGAAGCACAGTATTTCCTAAGTACTAATATACTTACCCAGTGAAAGAAGAAGAATGTTACATTGTATACAATTTTAAATAAAAAGTATACAAACATAGCCAGGATTCACCTGTAAGCATTTGCAACACTTACAACAATCAAGTAACATACATTCATATAAAATGTAAGTTACTTAGCCTGTCAATGTAATGACAGGAATGAATAAGTAGATAACTCCCTAATTCCCACGGTATTAGGGAGCTATCTACTAAAAGGCTGAAAGACCTAAATTGGTCTTTAAGCCAAATTTACTAATACTAAGTAAAGATTACTTAGTATTAGTAAATTATGCCCCTACTCGCTATTAAATCACTATTAAACAGTGAGCAGCCTGTGGCTAAGTAATTTTTACTTAGTATTAGTAAATTTGGCTGAAAGACCAATTTAGGTCTTTCCGCCTTTTGGTAGATAACTCCCTAATACCGTGGGAATTAGGGAGTTATCTACTAAGCGGCTGAACTAGAATTGCCGAAATTCCGAAATGCCGAAGTTTCAAAGTTCAGAATTTCAGAAGTGCCGAAGTTCCGAAGTGCTGAAGTGCCGAAGTTCTGAAGTTGCTGAATTTCCAAAGTGTCGAAGTGCCAAAGTTGCGAAGTGCTGAAGAGCCGAAGTTCCGAAGTTGCCGAAGTTCCAAAGTGTTGAAGTGCCGAATTGCCGAAGTTCTGAATTGCAAAAATCCAGAATTTCGGAATTCCAAACCGAACCGAAAATTTTCCCCATGCACATGCTTATTGAACATGCCAACAGCTTCTGTAATAGTCTCTGATATAGCAAGTATGGAATACATAAAGGGAATTATAAAGCATCATAATATTGCCTTGGTTATGGTTTAAGGTTATCCCAGTCCCTGTCTCCTTATATATAGCTGTTCATAACTGGATCAATCCTAACCCTTTTCCCTGTGATGTCAAAGGAGGATTCTATAATTCTTCCTCTAACTTTCAAAAAATGTGTAGAGCATGCGCATGCTAGTGCTATGTATATGCTTTGTAAGATCCCACCTCCCTATCCATCCTTTTATGAAAAGTGCTGTCAATAGAGTGACGAGAACTATGGCTATGGTATAGTACTTGTTCAACAGTTCCACCAATTTGATCTGATGATGCTGATCTAATGATTTGGTGTTGAAATATGATGGATTTGTGATAGGTTGTGGCTGACGATGGCAAGAGAAGTGATGGATTCTGCATTTGCAAATGAAAGATAACGTCAAACCCAACAGTTGCGACCTCAGAAAATAAATATTTACATTACCTAAGAAAATGTTAACATAATTTCATGATAAAAGCATCAATACAGATTTTTCCGATTCAATTAGATCACTGTAGGTTTAATGAAAATTTATTTTGCTTATAAAGTCCCCTTAAAGTCACCTTTTCAGTTTGTTTTTTTTTTTTTTTTTTTAAATCTTTATTTTTGCTGTGCAGATACATAGTACAGGTTGGCAAGAGGTGCCCCAAAAGCAGTCCTCAGGCTTTTCCCACGTGGAACATGTGGGGCACATGGATAACAAGCACAATTTTTTTATATATTTAACAGGCTTAAACAATCGTAGTTAAACAGAGATTGAAAGTTTTATGCATTTATCAGGCTTACACAATCGTAGTGAAACAGAGATTGAAAATGTAATTAAGTTAGATCGTTGCAATATTTTTTGTTTTAAAAACAAGCTTAGTCTCAACGTTTAGGTTCTATTGAGTGTTTCAGTGTACGTGTGTGGCAAGAGTGTGTTACAGGGTTGTAGCATATGTTATACAGGTTAGGTACTAGCTGTGTAATAGCGACCTGCTCGGCTGTCCTATAATGTGTGCAAGTCTACGACTCAGCTAGTCTAGTCAGGTGTAGTATAATGGCGTTTATAACTTTATGGTGTATGTTGAGGGGGAAACATTTGGAGTGAGCCGTGGCAGTGTCACTGGTGTTACAAGCTAGGTTGTTTGCTTACATAGATTAGCAAGTGTAAGCATGCAATCAGTGAGTATACAATGTATATATGTTAGGTTTGCAGTAAGCCTTTTTCAATAACCAGTAGTCCGCAGGAAAGGTTTAACAGAGTACCTAACCGATGCCCAAAGGTAGAGAGACCCATATGCATACAATGGTGACTGTATAGTCATGCTAGTACATTTTGCCCACCATGAAAGTTAGCTCATAATAAACAGTGAGTAACAAAAAGGTCAGCATAGTTTAGGGTAAGGTAAGGTGAGGTAATCGGGCATGTTAGGCAATATGGCCTGGCCAGTGTTTGCATTACGAACTGAGGGTACAGCAGACCTGTGTGAATTAACTAACACCAAAATAAACAAACAAACAGTAAGGCAGGCAGAATGAGCATTGAAGATATTGCAGTTATGCAGTGATACGCTAGGACGTCGGGTATACAGTGCTCAGATGATACATGATATGCATATTGTAGCTGGTTTGGCTAGCTGTTGATGTAGGCAATGTTAAAGCATAATACTTGCGTATCAAGGTAATGGTTTGCAATGCTCCCAGTTCAAAGTCCCACCTTTTCAGTTTTAAGTATATTTAAAGGGACACACATAAAAAAACCTTTAACTTCTTCAACAGAAACAAAATCTAACAGAGAGACTATTTAACTCGATGATAGCATCAGCACACATTTTATTTAAGGAAGAGACGGGCATTTTCTCTCAATGCAAATGCTGTTGACCATTTAGATATAAATGGTGTGAGGGATCTACTAAAGATGGCCTTCTATCAATTATGTACAGAAATGAAACTGTCCCACGGAATGCCACAGTGAGTGACTGTCAATTTTTCTCCTCTGTTCCTATGGTTTTTCCCATGAGTAGGCTATGAATGTCATATATGTTAAAAGTTTCAATAGGAGCAAAAGTTTAAAAAGAGTTTTCAAAAACGTTCCCCAGTACGGGAAAAAAGTGAAAAAAATATTATGCCTCTGTTAGCATAATTCATTGATTTAGAGCAATTTGATTTAAAATCTGGAAATTCTTTTAGTTTGGCAGTGCTGAGGTTAGCCTCACGTGGGGCCAAATTGACTTAGCCATTGTTTTCTCTCAATCAATCTGCTTTCTTTATTTGTACCTCAGGGTTCTGTTCTGGGACCCCTTCTATTTAACATGTTCATAAATGATCTTGAAAAAAGCATTGAAAGTCATGTTTCAGTGTTTGCAGATGACACAAAACTCTATAAAGTAATACAATGTGAGCAAGATGTAACTTTGCTGCAGAGGGATTTAGATAGACTGGGGGACTGGGCACTCAAATGGCAGATGAAATTTAATGTTGAAAAATGCAAAGTTATGCACTTTGGTGTAAACAATGCACAAGCAACGTATACCCTTAATGGAAGTGAATTAGGAATAACCGCACACGAAAAAGACTTGGGAATTGTTATAGACAACAAACTATGCAACAATGTGCAATGTCAATCAGCAGTGACTGAGGCCAGTAAAGTATTATCATGTATGAAAAAGGGCATTCATTCTAGGGATGAATATAATTTTGCCTCTTTATAAATCACTGGTAAGACCACATCTTAAATATGCTGTGAAATTGTGGGCACCTGTTCTAAAGAGGGATATTATGGCACTGGAGAGGGTGCAGAGGCTGGCTACAAGATTAATAAAAGGAATGGAACATATCAGCTATGAACAAATTTAAACCTATTTAGTTTAGAAAAACATTGTCTCAGAGGGGATATGATAGCATTATACATATATATCCGGGGCAAATACAAACCATTGTGTGGAAATCAATTCACAAATCGGACTTTACATAGGACACAAGGTCATGCGTTTAGACTGGAAGAAAGAAGAGTTCGACTAAGGCAATTTTTTAATTTTTTTTTACTGTAAGAACAATAAGGATGTGGAATTCCATGGCTGAAGAAGTGGTTTTATCACAGTCCATACAGAATATTGCAACAACAGAATATTCAAAGATGTAATTTTTCAATGTAGGGTAATAGCTTCTTGATCCAAGTATTAATCTGCCTGCCATTCTGGGGTCAAGAAGGAATCTTTTTCCTATTTTGTTGCAAAAGTGCTTGAAACTGGGGGGGGGGGGGGGGAGGGGCGGAGGGGTTTGCCTTCTTTTGGATCAACAGCAAAAAACAAATGTGAGGAAGGCTGAACTAACTATGTAACTATGTACTATTCCGCCCATTTGCAGAAGGCAAATTGGTCCGGATTAAAGATGCCACTGAAAGTCACTGAGGAAAAAACAAGGGTTTTAATTACAAACACATAGGCTATAGTCACCACTCATCTTCTAAAACAAATAACATTAAAAGGCTGTAAGATAAGGGAAAAGACTTCAAGCACCATAATTACTGCATCAGACTTTTTATAAGTTGTCAAACCATTTTGGAATGATTTGACAACTTGTCTGTGTCCCCTCGGCATCCACGCAGTCTCTGGTCTTCTGCACAAGAAGCGGGATATCTCTGTTCAGCTAGCAGGACCGATAAAGGACCATACTCATTGGCATTGCTTTGCTTAGCTCAGGTGAACTAACCAGGATTTCCTGTAAAAAAGAACCTGGAAACAGGGCGTGAGGTTGAGGGCGGATTGACAAATTACATTGGAAACACATCAGGGCACTTTTGGCACCATAACCACTGCAGTGATCATTTGTGTATTCCATTCAAATTGACACTTTTATGGATCAGGAGACATCAGGAATTTGTGGTGCTTTCTTCTTTGATGCTAAAAGGGAAGAAAAGTTAATAAAATAAAAAAGAACACAAATGGGGTCTGTAAGACAAGTTTCTCAACCATCAAGCTACATGTCAGGTGGATGTTTATTAAAAATAGTTAGTGATGTGAGTTCCCTGGGAAACTCCAGCTAATGCCCTCACCTTCTTTTATTCCAAAGGACAAAATCAAGTAGCAGGCAAGGGTTTCTACAATTTCAATAATCTCCTAAGGCTGGAAGGCAATATAATGGCAGGGCTACAGTATCTCCAAGCCTCCTAGCCCAATAATAGCTGAACTGGGGGAGCCCAATTACAAGTACTAAAGTAAAAACTTTAAAAACTCATAGATAAATCCCAACAGCGCCCAATATTGAGGTTCTAGACATTGTAAGCGTTCTACCATGAGTTTTTTCCTCATTTACATTAAACAATCAAATTGTGGGACACCAAAAAAAGAGAACCATATATCGGAGGTCTCTATGCAAACGTAGTGAACAATCTTTCTAAACAACTGCTACTACACTGAATGTGCAATTCTCCAAACAACACACAACCACGTGAAAATTTCGATAAAGCAGTGGAGCGCTATATATAAAGTGCATTAACCATTAATTGCTGTAACTATACATAATATAAAAAACACAGCTCTAATTTTCCAATAATTTCCAATCTGATGTATATCCCTTTATATACAAAGTAAAGTGCAATAGTGTAAAACCTTAAAACATACAGTAGTTTATCAAAATGCCAATAGA
Organism: Pelobates fuscus; assembly: GCF_036172605.1. Classification (NCBI taxonomy): domain Eukaryota; kingdom Metazoa; phylum Chordata; class Amphibia; order Anura; family Pelobatidae; genus Pelobates; species Pelobates fuscus. The sequence continues at coordinate 44,056,396 of NC_086324.1, forward strand.
ACACTCACATATTCAAGAGCTATATAACCTAGCTCTGGTATGTAGTGCTGTTTGGTCCGTCATCAGCGACCACTCCCCTCTTCAATATTGTAGTGGAGGTGGTAGCTTATATTTTCAATATCTTAGGACAAAGAGAAAATATGCAATATTAGTGAAATTCCAGTTATGAGTACTCACAAACATAGAGCCTGCAAGCACCCACAGTATAGAGGCCTTAAGTGGGTAAGGGCCACACTCCCTTCTTTGGTGATACAGGAATCCAAATGGTAGTTTTTTTTCAATACTTTACTAGGTAAAGTAATTTAAAACAGTAAAAGTAACTAACATTTAAAAACAATAAATATAAAATACCAGAAAATGTATTAAAGTCCTTGTGGATGTCCAGAGGCGCGTTTCGCCTTCATATGGCTTCCTCAGTCTGGTTAAAATAACTCCTCTGGTCCCTGTTCTTCAATTTATACCTGTCTAAATTATTATAATCCGTTCCAGCTGCCGTTCATTACCTCCAGTTCCTCCTTCCAGTTCTCGGTTTTGTTCCAAGCCTCGTTCTTCGTAAGTGACGTTGCGCTACCTTACTTCCGTTACAGGTAGCGTCATATCCGGTTTTGCCAAGGGGATCATAGAGTATTTACACTCTATGCTCTGCGTTCCACTACGCGCTCCACCGTATCTTTATTGTCCATAACTTCTTCTATGCTGCATAAATATTCACACAGTAAAAAAGAGCGTGAGAACATGAAATTGATATTAATTCAACTTCAAATAGTGCATATTGTAACCCATAAAGTATTTATTATACACCTCATTATGTGGAATATAATTTTATCCCATATCCTTTTCCACATAGATTTGGTTATGTAGATAGGTTATTAAATTAACAAATATTCCAAAGGATACCTTTGTTATAATTTTGTTTGGGGGTAACTATGTTTGGGGATAATTCTATGGTAATAATATATATATAAAAAAAGACTTTTTTTAAAAGAAATATATAAAAATTGCCTGTTATTTAACTATCAATAAATTCTAAACATCTTTTATTTTACTTATTTTCCAATATCAAATCAAATTTAAGAAGATGGGATTAATACCATCTTCTTAACTTTGATATTGGAAAAAAAGTTAAATGAAAGATGTTTAGAATGTATTGATAGTTATATAATAACCAATTTACATACTAGCTATAGCCACATCTCCACTCCCTGTGATTTACACAGACTCTCTACTCACTTCTTCAAAAATACACTAAAACTGCTTTATTAAGCTGTTAAACTGCTTCATTGTTTTGGTGCTTAGATTGTCCCTTTAAGTTTACAGCATTAAAGGGAAACTCCAGTGCCAGAAAAACGATCAGTTTTTCTGGCACTGGAGGGTCCCTCTCCCTCCCACCCCCCAATCCCCGGATACTGAAGGGGTGAAAACCCCTTCAGTGACTTACTTGGGACAGCGGCGATGTCCCTCGCCGCTGTCTCCGCCTCCGCGACGCTCCTCCTAGTGATTACGTCGGCCGGTGGGCGAGACTAATCTCGCTCACCGGCCGAGGAGACCTAATGCGCATGCGCGGAAATGCCGCGCATGCGCATTACGTCTCCGCATAGGAAAGCATTGAAAAATCATTTCAATGCTTTCCTATGGGGAATAGAGCGACGCTGGAGGTCCTCACACAGCGTGAGGACGTCCAGCGACGCTCTAGCACAGGAAACCTGTGCTAGAAACTAGGAAGTGACCTCTAGTGGCTGTCTAGTAGACAGCCACTAGAGGTGGAGTTAACCCTGCAATGTAATTATTGCAGTTTATGAAAAACTGCAATAATTACACTTGCAGGGTTAAGGGTAGTGGGAGTTGGCACCCAGACCACTCCAATGAGCAGAAGTGGTCTGGGTGCCTACAGTGTCCCTTTAAAGATGTTGGAATTCACTATGTTGGTTGGCCTGCAAAGCCAACCAATCACAATAATTTCCTAGGCAAGTCTAACTCATGCGAAGCTTACCTGGTGGTGTGTATTGTTTCTTAGTATTCAATTCGATTTAGTTTTTTTTCAATATTGTGTCACAGTATGACAAGATATGATAAGATATGCAAGATTTTATAGCAAGACTTGGACAGGCAAGACTTGTACTCTATTAACTATTATTTATAATAAGGGTGATAGGTAGATACTATAAAATAGACTGTCCAGTTAAAACATAAGCACGTATAAATTTTTATCAATTTCTTTCCTAAGAACTTGAAACTCTACCCTTTCCTAGTTGCAAAACTTGTTTCTGCACGTAACCCCACCAACCCCTATTACATAATTATTCAAAAAAATACTCTTAATAATGTGTTTTAAATGTTTCCAAGCCTGCAAGTGTGATTGACTGCCAATGAGGTGGGTCTAGGGGCTATAGAAATACAGTTATTTGACTCCTTATGGCAGAAAAATGGTCAGTGAAACTACAGGGGCATGATCTATGCACCAAAACTGTTTCATTAAGCTGAAGTGGTTGTGCTGTTTAGACGGTGACTTCCAGGGAGGAGATAGGATTTATGAGGTCTGATGTCTAGACTCTAGATGACTTGGGTTTCCAAGACATCTTTGAGGAATTTCAGACCAATGGCTTGTTATCCATGAACATTTTTAGGGGAACAGGGGGTTAAGGAGGGGTATTTTACACAAAGGCCATTCGACTTGGGCTAGACAACATCTAGTCCGATTATTACATCTTTGCATCAATTGATCCAGTTAATTTTGGTCTGGGGGCTTTGAAACCCCCTCAACCTTTTGTTATATTGCATTCTACCTCACAGAATATATGGTACAGAAAGGCTACAAGCTATACTAGTAATAATTGACTTTTCCAAAGCATAGATATATCAACTCCCCAAAGTCAGGATGTGGTAGAAGCAGTATCCTGACTTTAGTAAGCAGATCTCCTGCAGCCCGAAATTCAATTTGCTCTATAGAAGTATGTGTTTGCACAGAGTTATAGATAAGATAAGTATTCATTTAAGTTTAACAAGACAAATTCTATACCCCATAAGCAGAATTCATATTCAGCTTTAATAAATACTACCTTTAGCTTTTGTTAACCTTTCCTTTGAGCTTCTATGCTCATCATCTTTTCTTCATACATTGGGTTTCACCAGAAAAGCTTGTATAGTACTGCAGAGTACCTAATACCCACATCTGAAAGAACCCATGTCATGAGAGAGTAAATTCAATGTAGATACTATTGTAACCTAAAGCTCACTATTAGTCCATCAAGTCGCTGCCTCTGAGTAGCAAACTGAAACATTGTCTTTGAAATGTTGCAACCATAACACGGTGCTTGAAAAGTTGACTGTGAAATGGTGTTTTTACAACCTACAGATTGGATAGGCAACCTTCGGCACTCCAGGTATTGTGGGCGCCATCTCCCCTGATGCTTTGCCAGCATTATGGCTTTACAAACATTATGGGAGATGTAGTCCACAACACCTGATAGCTTACCCATGACCCATAGGATGCCAACCCCTGACCCATAGGTTGCCTACCCCTCACCCATAGTCATTAGAATGATATACATTAGGGAGCAGTATTTCATGGCAAAGCCAAGTCTTGGTGGACAAGATGGTGATTGTCTTTGTTACTCCTTGTTGCCCTTCTTCACTAATTTAGCTATGGTTAGTATTTAGACTGGATTAAAGGAAATTTATTCAGAGGCAAAGGAAAGTGTTTTTTAGAGTAAGAACAAGAAGGATGTGGAACTCTCTGCCTGAAGAAGTGGTTTTATCAGTTACTGTACGTATATTTAAACAGCAACAGGATACATGCATGCAAAAACATTATAGTCAGGGATATCATTTTTCATTTGTGGGGGCTTCTTGATCCAAGGATAAATCTAACTGCCATTCTGGGGCCAAGAAGGATTTTTTGCCTAGTTTGTTGCAAAATCGGAAGTGTTTCAAACTAAGTGTTTTTCATGTGTCTTTACAGCCTATGTAACTACGTAACTATGAGTGTGGAAAACCCTCAGTAACTGCATCAGTCTATGGTTTGGTTCTCTAAACAGAAAATATCATCAGCCAGATAGATGATTGATAGAAAATACTGTCCACATCAATAATTAGGTAATTCTATCCGAAATTTATACGCTGAGTTTGCATTTAACTTTTGTGATTTATAACGTCTTCCTTTTCTTCCTAATATTGTGTTTAGCGGAAGGCATTAAATTTCTCTCCTCTCGTTTCGTGTAATAATTTGTGTTTTAAGTAAAGTGAAGCAGATTAATTGCCAAACTAATAAATATTATCAAGCTCTGCATTCTGTCTTAATTAAATTAATTAGTAACATATTTATTCAGCATTGCAAATACTGTTAGCATTATTTAGACTGGTGTATATTCTTCAGCTGCTAAGGATTTCAAGGCATTTAATAAATATCTTCAGATATCAAGGGAAAGTGGGATCTGCTCAGCGATGACCCTCTGTACTTGTCATCTCTTGACTTTTTAGCTAAGCTGAGCATTTTCACAACCTTATCTCTCGGCAGGAGGCTATTATCGCACTAATTCCAATGCAGCCACTGCCAAACCAGTCTGCTTTCTAAAATGAAAGTAATTTGGCATGATCTTTTCAGCTGGAATTTTATTAAAATAGCAATCAATATAAAGAGGAGGGAAAAAGGACAACACTGACAGCCGTTTAGATGCACAATTTAACTGCCGCAGATAATATTTGCCATTAAAAAAAAGAGCACACAAACAAAAAAGGGTGCCAAAAAAAGGATTAAAATCTTTGCGAGTTTGCCATTTGCTAGCATCTGGTATGTAAGCCTCCGCTTTATCATAGCAAATGGGACTGTACTTGTGCCTAGTTTTGTTACAGTTGCTTAGCAGAGATTTTCATAAATGATCTCTGGGCATCTAACGGATATGTGCAATATTTAATACAAAGCGTATTAAAAAAAAAAAAAAAGAGTCTTGTCTCATGAGGGACACCTCTAGTGTCCAATTATAAATCCTATCATCAATCATGAGTATTATTTATTCAGCGAAATGAATTGCTAATTAATAACTGATGAACGTTGTAGCCTTGAAGGCTGCAGTTCTATTAATTATCATTGGTTATTTGGAAATAGCAAACAATTAGCACTAGCAGATTATTGGGAAAATGTCATCTGTGATAACGGAGAAAGAATTTTTGTCCAGATCTCTGAGACATTATTCTCCGCAGAGTAATTCACCTTGTGTGGTTAGAATAACTCCACCAATTTAACAGCAAAAAGTCAGTGAGAGCTGTACATGATTAAATGATACAGGGAAAATAGTAGGAATATAGACAGATAGACAGACATATTTTTACACTATACACAAAATAAGACTGCACACCTGGAGCTATCGTCTAAAACCGTGTGTGAGTCAGGTGAGATGTATCAATGGTTTGCCACTTTACAATATAAATATATAGATGATTTTTACTATTCTCACTTATTTATATAGTTCCAAAAAAATCCCCGCACTAGATTCAGCAAGTAAGGTCATACAAGCAAAATGTAGCGACTGCATCTGTGGGCAGGTGAGAAATAAGGTGCGTACATGCTATGTAAAAGACTAAAAACACAGCGCCCGAGCAAGTCAGCCGCACATCGCTGCAGGTCCGAATCTTCCGCCCAGAAGGCCTATACCTTGCAGTCCTCGGACAAGGACAGCATTTGCCAAGCCTAAAACACTAAACCGGGTGTGACAGACACCCCAGGGGCCCTGGACATGGGTGACTCTGCACCCTCCACCAAGGCAGACATTAAAGCTTTGATGAAGGTAATTAAGTCCATGTTCCAATCAAACATGGCACTGGTGAGAGAGGGCGTTGCCACACTCACCAACAGGGTGGCAGCTGTAGAGGAGGGCATGGGGGGCACCAGACTAGTGCAAAACGCCACCGATGCTGCACTCAGCTCCCTACGCAAACAATGTGCCGACCAGCAAGCACAACTGGCCAGCGTGGAAGATAGGAACAAGACGCGAAACCTGAGGATCCGAGGAGTACCGGAGACAAACTCTGGCACTGAGCTGCCACATTTTTGCCGAAGGCTCATAGCCACATTACTGACACCATGGCAATCCAAGCAAGTGATGATTGAGTTTTGCTTCAGACTCACCAGGGAAAGTACAAATCCCCAAGAAGGAGCTTGTGAAGTACTGATGAAATTTGTATGGGACACTGACCGGGGAATACTTATGGTTGCCACAAGAGGCTCTCTCCCACAGTGCAATTGACGTTCTATAGATATTTCTCAAGACACACCATTCTGTGGAGGAAGTCCTTTCAGCAGGTTACTCAGCTACTCCGGGAGCAAGCCATCTTCTACAAGTGGGGCCTACACAAACTTCAGGCAGACAAGGCTAGCAAGACATACAAGCTATCACATGCCTCTGAAATACCAGCCTTCCTTCAGTCACTTGGCCAACTAGCACTGACGGCACAGGAGACAGCTTGTCCATCTTGGACTGTTGTAGATATTACCCCCTTTGTGCCCAGAGGAGTGGTTCTGAAAACTGCTGCCCTACCTACCTGATACGGTTGCAGCTGCGCAAGTTACATATATTTTTACCTGTTGCAGTCAGCAGGTGTTCTAAATGTTCCCTATACTGTTTTTATGATCATTCCCCACTGGCTCCGCAAGCCGCCGATTAGCTTCCCACGTTAAATTACTCTCTCCCCCCTCCTAAATTTGAGTGTGCAAGGCTGTTTTTCAGTTTATTATCGACCTTTTTCCACACACTCAGCAAGTGAGCATAGAGCCCAGTTACCGAAGGTCCCATATCAGATAATTACACACCCAGATGTGCCCTTTGTCTATTCTAAACGCAGCATCTTGCTACTAAGCCTATGGGCACTTATTGCTATATGTATGCGCCCCCCAGCACATTATTGATACCCCCTGCTAGACCGGGCGTGAGAGGGCTGAATAGCTCCCATATATGTGTTAAAATTGTTACTTTGATCTGTGTTATTCTTACGTTGTAATGACGAACACATGTGATAATGTTATCATCATGCTGCACCCACAAAAATAAAGAGTTTATAAAAAAAAAAGACTAAAAACAGAAGACGCGTAGGTTAGATTGTGGTCATTATGGGACTTCAATGTTAGGGAGTTCCTGATTTTGAAGTTAGAGGGACTATAGAGACTAAGTGGTGTTGAGTTCCACCAGGCCATCCTGGAAAAGACCTGGAAGTGGCAAAATTAAGATTTAATTCCTTAGAATTTTCTTTTTTTTTTTGTTCGAAGCTCATATCACCTCATGTTGAAGAAACTTCCACCTCTTTACATTTACAGAATTAAAGTCCAAAAATTGGGTTGGCCAAGTTCTTTCATTGAATTGTCCTTCACGTGTCTGAATATACTTGAAAATGTATTTTGTGCGTCTAATGCTTTATTTTGCCCATTGTATCATGTACCCTCATTTTCAAAAATAAATTCAAATACATCAAGGTGTTAGACATGATAACACAAACACAGAGGCATAATGTCATCATTTCAAACATTTCTTGGGAAAGGGAAACCTCTCCATCTTCTAGAAATCTTATTGTTGGTTGTTTATACATTAGGCGAAGGTCACCTTTAAAAACTATATTTATGGAGATGGCAGAACATTTGTATGCTTTGACCATTCCACATTACAGTTGATGTATGCAAATTGTATTCTGCCTTTTGCTAAGGGACATTCATGCTTTCTCTAGACTTGTTAGGGATAAGAGCATATTTTAGTCAAAATAATAATTAATTGTTCTTGGGATCATCATTCAGCAGCAAGTGTATTGTTTCAAAGCAATTATATTTTTCCATGATACTTCATTTTTTATTGTAAAATATATATTTTTTTGTTTTGTTTAATAGTACATTTGACACTGAGATTTACTTTAATTAAGTAAATAGTGATGTGTGTCGATGCAACCTTATCTCACATCATTTAATGTATTCGGAAAGCTATTTAAAATTATCTTTGTGTTTTATATTTCATACGTGATTGCTATCAAGGAGTGGTGGATGCATTTTCTGATCAAATACAAAAAAAATACACACGCTACTCTCAAAATTTATAATCAATCAGGTCAATTTACTAGAACTCCAACGCTATTGTTCTTTGGCATTGGGAAAGGTTACACCAAAATCGCATTTACTATCGGGTGTAATTAATCTGCAAAACCAAATAAATAAAGGCTTCAGAACTGAATGAAACCACTACATATAAAAAAAAAAAAAACATAGAAACTGCTACATTTTAGCTATTTATTAGATAGAGCTTCACAGGAGATAAAAGCTCAGTTTTGTGGCGTAAATTATATACTTTGTGCAACTGGACGCACTACCTCGCTAGGTGAATGTAGCCAATTAATTCAACTGCAACGCACTGTTTTTCTTTGTGGCACTGAAATTGCAGCATATTGAGCATATAATAAGAGAATGCTTACCAGCTCCCTCATTCTCAGAAAAGATTCAGGAGAGTAGGACCCCCTTTTCCTTTTATCCCATGTGAGTGACACCTATCCCTTCCTCCACAGTGTGTGTTAATAGAGGTTTTCTCTGAATAAAGTTCCGACATACACAATTCTTACTTTGGGTCAACAATAGCAGTGGAGTCAACTGGAGTCTTTCAACTGGAATGACCTAGTTATAGTGAGTTAACAATGGCAATTGCATAATTTAGGTCAAAATAGTAAATCTGAATAAACCTCAAACTGGCCAGTTTGGGAATTATTTCCCTGCTCTGCTGCTTTGGTCTAAATTATGCATTTTGGTAGTGAAATCACTGGGTTTGAGAGAAAAAAAGTTTATGAAGCCCAACTGGTCCTTTACCTTCCAGTGTGGAGATAGGTGACAGTTCAATAGAGAGCTGAACTGGGACAAAAATTTAGCTCAGTATTTAAAGGCAGAGTTACCCAAAAGGCGGGAAAGCGGCACGAGATGGGGCGTGTTTTATCATCACCCTTCCCCCAAAGTGAGCATGTCAGTTTGATGACCCTCAAGGTAGCCCATGAACAGAGCCCTGCTGCAGAGCTCTTCCATGTGTAAAGTCCCTATGTTTGTTTAATGCAGTGAAATACTTGTTCTGTTTTGGCTTGTGATTGGTCTCTAGTGTCACCATAAGTGGAATACCAGATGACAAAAGAGGGACAGGGCTTAGAGAGAGTCATGTATGGGGAGGGCATGGGAGGCTGCCTGGGGTGTTGTATGCATTTGAGGTTCCATGGGAGTTTGCATGTGTGAGGTGTGTGAGGTGTGTGAGGTGGGTTACCTGTGGTGCCGAGCATATATAGGGAAGTTGCTTGTTGGAAGGCAAAAATGGGTGGATGTTGATTGGTGCTGGACTGCTACATGTGGGTTTTCCATGTGGAATGGATGCAGCTTGTGGGGTTGCATGTGGGAAGAGGATGTTTGCAGCATTCTGTGCTGTTTGGCAGGATGTAACGGATTCCCTATACTCCGACTGAGTATATCCATTATAATTCTCCCAAGTCCCAAGTGAAGCAGTGATTAAGCTCTAGTATACCCAAACATCAGCCAACACTTGATGAAGGGTACAAGAAGACTGATATATTATGGCCCAGTGCCCAGCTTATATACACAGACCCCCAGCATGGGGTCTCAAGCAAAGGCATGGTAAAACATGCCCAAAACACTCCCACAACACGCCCTGGAGTCTCTGTGTCTGGGAGGTAATTTAGTGCACTTTGCTTAAACTAATTATCGCCCAGGCACTAGAGTTACAAAGTATAAAACATAAAATATGAAAAATACATATAACACACATAGGAACCCCCAATATATTATATCCCTGGATAGCCTTGATGTGGATGCCCAAGTTGTCCAAATAGCATTCAGATCCCACGAACACAGCCGAATCACCACCGGGTTAAAGTTTTGACCGACCGCACACATGGAGTTTGCCCAAATTAGTTCCAGAGAAATAGTGGTAGCGGTCAGTCACTTTTGGGAGTTTCATACGAACAATCTGTTGAACAGTTCCCCTGGCTTATAGTTAGCAATTGTTCACCTAGTTTGTGCGAACAATCCTACCGAACAGTACTCTTATCTTGTCAGGAAAAGAAGCAGGTGTTCGGATGAAATCACCGGTGCTCGCGAGGTCGAGTGTCCGACTTACAATTCCAGACACTCAAAACTTTCTACCACGAACTAGGAGGAAAATGTCTTGCGAACAGAAGAAATAGTGAGTTTGTCACATTGTATATGGCCCATAGTTGGTGGGCAGGAGGCCAGTTTCCACACTCCTTCAGGAGCTTGTGGCAAACATCCAGAGTAAGGAGCGTTTGTCAAACAGGTTGTGTGGAGATATCGGTTTATGGCTTGTAGTATGAGTTGTAGGAATAAGGGAGCTAGCGTAGGGTGGGTAGGGACTATAGTTTATGTGCACAGGGATCAAGGCTGTAGTGTGACGAGGCATATGGTATGTAATGTGGGTTTGAGTGGCAAGGGGCTGAAGAGTGTGTGGGGGATAGGGAATCTAGTGCAGTACTAAAACTCATTAATGAGTTTCTAAGGAGCAGTTGCACTCCAGTAAGAAGCCTTTTTTTCTAGGGCATGGCAAATGTAAACTAGAAAACAGCATTTTGGTGATCGCCAATAAAAGGTAAATCAACCTAGATGCTAATACTCCAATGGAATTTTTATAAAATGTCTGGTTATGATTAAGTTACAATCTGCTTTTCCCTCAGCTGGACTTCTGCCTTTTTTCAAAACTTCAAAAGCTTTGAAAAAAAAAACAAAAAAAAAAAACAGCCTTTGATTTTATTAAATAATCTTAGTAAAATGTTGGGAGGTATAATAAAAGGAACATGTTTCTAAGATATAATAATCATGTTTAGCAGAATAATAACACTTTATGACCTAACAAGACTTTTTAAAAAGATTTTGGGTTTAGTGAAAATTAGATTTGTAGGGTTCTGTCTTCAAAGTCAACGATGCAGTGAGAAAAAATAATTTATGGTTTAGAAGAATTCCTGACCCCATTTGTGATTTTGACATGTAGAAAGAACATTTTGGAATATTCAAAATGTGAATAGCATTTGCCTAAATCATTTGCCTTTATATGTGAAATATGTAGTTTTAAATATTATAATTAACCTTTCTGGAAATGAATTTTCCTACGTCATATAACTTGATAACTTCATTTTCTTCCAGATACATTTTTCTATAAATCAAGTGAAGTTGGAAAATAAGATAAGGCACGATTTGAGCCCAATTATACATGTATCTGTTCTTTAAATGGCCTTGTGTCATGTTTCCCTTCCCTTACAACCCTATGTATATGTGGTAGGAAAATAGTATTTTTTTTGCTAGGCAAATAGTTATTTTAGCGCTACAACACCATTTGCCTAGGCACAAACCTTTTGCATGACTAGTATTCAGACAAATAGTTTTGCATGTTTCTTACAGGTTTTTTTGTTTTCTTCAGATTTCATAGAAACAGCAAACAAGATCACCCGAAATTCACTTTGTCAAGACCCAGCATTTTTCAGCACAATATGCATTGATCGTTGTGGTGGGGTTTGCTGTGAGCCATATATCAGTGTATGCCACTGATGATTATTTGAATTCTACAATAAAGGAAGTCATTTTGTATTTCGAACAAGTAGTTGTGGCTTTGTGATTCAAGTTGCACTTTCTTTTAATTACCCCAGGAAGTTGGCGCTGCTAGTCAATAGGTGCACAGCCAGTTCCCAGAAGGCGGTCCTTGCTTACTTAAACATGTTCAAGCACCCTGGGAACGTGGCACCTGCTAGCCCTGGAACCTCTGGTAAGTGCAAATTATTTTGTTTGAATACAAGTTAGGCAAAAGACTTTTGCCTAGGAGCATGTTGCTTTAAAGTTCAAATGACTATTTGCCTAGACATAAGCTTTTGCTTGATACTACTGTTTGCCTACCACATATACACAAGATTGCTTTTGTTTTGCATAATTTTGCCAGAAAAAAAATATATATATATATAAAAAAAAATGTAAATTTATGACATATTGATGCCCATGTCCAAGATATAAACACTGAAAACGGTTTTCCTTTTTATTGCTAATACATGCAATATTAACCTATTCTGAACATAAAGACTGCAAGAGTTGATTTCAGCACATATTTAATATAAATGTTAAAGAATATAATCATATAACCAAGTAAATCCTTAGTCACTTACTGATGTCAATAAAATCTTGCATGAACTGATAGAAATGAGCAGTAAACTTTAGTTAGTTGTCAAAGTAGCTGACAAATTTGTTAGAATTTGTTAGAATCTATTAAGGACTAAAGACATGTGTAGAACAAAGGAGCTCCATGCACACAATTTTGGGAACCTTTCCTTCCCATCTCCCCCACTATCTTTGAAAGTGGACATACTCAGTTTTCGTTGTGATTTAGTAGGACAACATAGGAGTTGTGCTATGGTATCGTATATTACTAATGCCTGTTTTATCCACACAGCATTCACTCTAGCACAGTGGACATGAGGTTATGAAGACTGTATGAAATACTGAATGTGTGGGGTAATTCAGAGGCATCATAGCAAGTTATGACACCCAGAGCACAATGGAAATATTCTTCAACTAGACCACTATGAAAACATGGAGTACGGAGATAAAGAGCTCCTGTGCCTCTTTGGACCATGAGTTGTAGTTGCATTTAAAACGCTGACATTACAGTAAACCATTATTATAGAAAAAGGGAATTGAGGCTACACCCAGAACTTGCATCTTTCAGTAATGGTGCTACTGTAACAACCAAAATATATCAAAAGTACAGACTAAGGAACAGCGCACAGAGGAAAAAAGAAAGTTTACATTTTACAAGGCTACTTAAAGGGACTCTCCAGTGCCAGGAAAACATATCCGTTTTTCTGGCACTGCAGGACCCTCTAGTGCCCCTCTACCCCCCATCCCAAGTTGCTGAAGGGGTTAAAACCCCTTCAGTGACTTACCGGAGTCCAGCGCAGATGTCAGTCGGCGCTGGGTCAGGCTCCGAGTACGCTCCTCCCCCGCTGACGTCAGCCGGCAGGGGAGACCTCCTGCGCATGCGTGGCCGGCGGCAGGGGAGACCTAATGCGTATGCGCGGCAATGCCGCGCCCGCGCATTAGACCTCCCCTTAGGAAAGCATTGAATAATGCTTTTAATGCTTTCCTATGGGGATTTCAGCGTAAGGACGTCCAGCGTCTTATAACACACTTTTCGTGTTCTATGAACACGGAAGTCTCCTCTAGTGGCTGTCTAGTAGACAGCCACTAGAGGAGGACTTAACCCTGCAAGGTTAATATTGCAGTTTATGAAAACTGAAATAATTGCACTTGCAGGGTTAATCGTAGTGGGAGTTGGCACCCAGACCACTCCAATGGGCAGAAGTGGTCTGGGTGCCTGGAGTGTCCCTTTAAAATCACCCATCCTAGCTAACAAATATGGGGATTTAATTCCACCATATGGCAATGTGGTGGAATCTCGGTAAAAATAAATTTATTAGGCCAAGATTGCCACGTGGTATGTGCACGCGCATATGCTGATGTGTCAGTCGGTTGGTTGCACGTGGCAACGATACAATCAGTAGTGTAAGGAGCATGTGCAGGAATACAGGATATACGAGTATTCCCCTCCTCCATTGTGCTGGGCAAGCCAAGTGGTCAAACAGGAAGTTAGTCTTTATTCTGTTGATTGGGTTAGAGTACATGTAGGTGGAACTGATCATAGCAGGAGCTATATGTCTATATACACTGTACGATCAGGACTCAGATTTTAGCTGTTTTTGGTGACATTAGTCCCTCTGAGTCCCGGTCGGTGAATCGAATAAAGATCTCTTCCTTCCTGAAGAAACCTGTGTCCATCTCTCTGTGCTTGGCTTCCGTCAGTTTCTCCGGTATCATTTGGTGCATTGGCCGGGAATCTCATCGTTCAACGGTAGCTGAGAAACAGAGGCGTGAGACGGTCTATCTTTGCCCACGCTCTCTACGGCTGCACCCTTGAACTTTTGCGTGGACCTCCCTTCGTCTCGGCGCCACTGGTCTGTTGTCCAGGAGATCATCGGCCTCTACGTAGTAAGTGCTGGGGTGCCCCCGTCGATGAGTGTGAACTCAGGTTCAGGAACGAGGAGGTAAGATGACTACTGTTTTAGACGGTGGACCCACTAGGGGTATTGGATACCGATTGTGCGGTAGGCCCATAAGGGGTTTGTATCTGGAATTGTGTATGGAATTGGCCCCCTCAAGTTGAGGGAAGGAGCGAAGGCGCACCGCTCGTAATTAAACGCCCTGTAGTCAGCTTGTTTAATCTTGGTTTGGAGTCAGGCTGGGTCCTGTGTAAATAGCCCAAGCCGGACACCGGTGTCTTGTCTAGACTAGCGTATCTAGGGTGTATATTTAGTTCGCTAGGTCGGAGGGACCGGGAGACTAAGCGGAGCCTGTTGTATATTCTGTCCGCTAGATCTCAACCTATCTTGGCTAAGTGGGAAGGCGTGTAAATCTGGAACCCACTAGACTATTGATAGAGTAGATAGACTAAGAGGGTTTTGTGTAAATTCCGCCCTCTAGTTCGCTATATGTGGTGCTTGGGCAGCGACGGCTAACCAAAACGGATGTAAATAGTTTTAGGTAGTCCCTCGAGGTACTAGCCAATAGATTAGTTGGGAAACTGTAAATGTGTTAAAAATTATTGTAGTAGAGTGTATATCTTGCTAGATAGCGTGAGCTCTGCCGTCTGGCGAGAGTGTGAATAGTGTGTAACTGTATCATAGCGCACGGTATCATAACCATGTATTATAATTACTGATGCTGTAAATAACCACTAATAACTGTCGTTTATGTTGTATGTTTAACATCATAACCACTACTAACTGAACTGTGACTTTAAAAATTGTACTTTAACCAATGCTAACCGTACTATAACTACTGTTTGTAAAGACGATGTTACTAGGGCATGTTATAGACGGGTAATTTAAATACTGAGAATTATAACGTGGGTGATTGTATAGTTTCACCAAAAGGTACAGTAATAGTTATTTAGTGACTGGTGTAACAGCTGTGTGTGTACGGGAATTCCCTGTATGTTTTGTTGTGTACGTTTGGCCTAGTAACCGTACCACGTGGTGCTGTTGCCAAGGGGAACGGGTGTGACCGTTGGAAGTGTGTTTGTTTTGCTTCTATTGGAGACGACGCTCCGTTGCTAAGTATGGGTGCGTCAGATTCAAAGATCATTGATCCCTTAGAATGTATGTTAAAGAACTTTAAAAAGGGATACAATGTACATGATTTTGGAGTAAAGATGTCCCCAACACGCCTGACTACTTTATGTAGTAGGGAATGGCCTACCCTGGTGGCTGCATGGCCTCCATGTGGTAGTCTTGATCCTAATCTGGTGCAGCGCGTACACGTGGCTGTATCGGGTAGGCCTGAAATTTACGGCCAGTTTCCGTATATTGATTGTTGGAAGCAGGCCGTAGATGACTTGCCAAAATGGATCAGGGTATGCAACGAGGAGCAATGTCGCCTCCTGTTGGCCAGAACTCGTTTGTCCACCAAGGCCGTGATTACGCCGATTCTGGACACGCCCCCTGAGTCAGAGATCCCCTTGCCACCCCCTTACTCCTCCTCTACAGGAAGAGGAAGAGGAGGCGCTGCTAGTAATACTACTCCCCTTGCTCCGTTGTCCCCACCTACCCCCTCCTCTAGCTCAGAGTCTAGCCCACTTGCTTTAAACCCTCCCCTTCCGGTACCTACCCCTATTAACCCCACCTATCCAGATTTGGCGTAATTTCTGATTCCTGGTCAGGCTCCTCCCAGCCCGGCCCGGAATATTCTACTTACTGATCTTCCCTTCAGTAAAGAAAAAGCGTCCCCTTCCCCTCGTCTTACTACCCCTCGACCGGAACCCATAACCGACCTTCCTCAACGAAGCCCCATACTAACCCGACAACTGACCGGTACCCTCCAACCCCGACATTATCAAATGCCTCTCCGACTGACACCGGGCCCGACACATATTAACGGTGAGGGCTAGTTACAACATGCTGATCCCGTATTTGTCTATGTTCCCTTTACCACTACTGATTTATTCAACTGGAAGACCCATAACTCCTCCTACACAGATAAACCTCAAGCCATGACAGATTTGATTACCTCTATAATCCAGACGCATAATCCCACTTAGGCTGATTGCCAGCAATTACTTATGACATTGTTTAATAACGAGGAAAGAACTCGGATAAATCAGGCGGCAATTAAAGCGCTTGAAGAAGTGGCCCGTACTCAAAATCAGGCCAACCTGGCAGCATGGGCCGCAGCCCATTATCCAAACACAGATCTGAATTGGAATGTTAATGGCGCAGATATGGCCCGTTTAAGAGCTTACAGGGACGCCATTATTGCTGGCATGAAAGCCGGAGAAAAAGGGTGATCAATATGTCAAGGACGGCTGAGGTATTGCAGAAATGTGATGAGTCGCCCAGTGCCTTTTATGATCGATTATTGGAGGTATACCGGTTGTATACCCACTTTAATCCAGAGGCTCCTGAGGATTCCCGGATGGTTAACTCTGCCTTTGTCAGCCAGGCCTATGGAGATATAAAGAGAAAATTACAAAAGTTAGAAGGGTTTGTAGGGATGTCTATAACTCAACTAATGGAGATAGCGAATAAGGTTTATATGAATAGGGAGACAGAGACGAAAAAGGAAGAAAAGCGAAAGATGAGAAGGAAAGCAGACATGTTAGCAGTAGCTATCGCGGGTGTAGATAGAAGGGAAAAGGAAGTGTATAGGGGAACTGAGAAAAGCGAGAATAAGTGGAATAGGGAGCCTTTAAGTAGGAACCAATGCGCATACTGTAAGGAAGAAGGGCATTGGAGAAGTGAGTGTCCACTGAGGGAACAATATGAGAGAGATAGAACAAGGGCAGGATATAGTAATAATTATAGAGGCAGAGCGAGAGGAAGAGGAGGCCCTGGAGGAAATGGTGGGAATAATAGAGGAAGCGTTCATGGGGATAGGTATTACCCAGCAGCGCAGAGACCCCGAGAAAGAGAAGATAGAGACTTTGTGGGTTTGGCTGACACTGTCATGGAGGACTATTGATACCGATCGGACTCCATCCCCCTTGGACGAGCGGAGCCTAAGGTCGATGTAGCAATAGGGGGAAAAAGGAGTTCTTTCATGATTGACACTGGTGCTGAACATTCTGTGGTGACTAACCTAGTCGCTCCTCCTTCAGGAAGAACTATCACTGTAATAGGAGCAACTGGGAGGAGTGCTGCTAAACCGGTTCTTAAAAGTCGACTCTGTACACTGGGAGGCCACGTAGTAAAACATCAGTTCCTTTACATGCCTGAATGTCCAGTCCAACTTCTAGGACGAGATTTGTTATTGAAGTTACAAGCACAGATAACATTTCTGCCTAATGGAACGATATCCTTGAAGTTTAATGGACCCTCAGGTATAATGACAATATCAATACCGAAAGAAGAAGAGTGGCGACTTTATACAGTGTTGACCAGCCCAAACCCTAGGAGTGATGAATCCTTGTTTAATATACCAGGAGTGTGGGCAGAGAGTAACCCACCAGGACTTGCTCGCAATATCCCACCTATACGGATTGAACTAAAACTTGGGGTTTATCCAGTAAGCCTAAGACAATACCAAATTCCCCAAAAGGCAAAGAAGAACATACAGTCTTATTTGGATAAGTTCATAAGGTATGGTATCCTAAAATTCTGTACTTCCCCCTGGAACACCCCATTGTTGCCTGTTCAAAAGCCTGGGACAGATGAGTATCGCCCTGTGCAGGACTTAAGAGCAGTCAATGATGCGGTAGTAAGTATACATCCAGTTGTGCCCAATCCATATAACCTGCTTGCCTTAATTCCGGGTGGGGCTACTTATTTTACAGTTTTGGACCTTAAAGATGCCTTCTTTTGCCTACGAATTGCTACAGAAAGCCAGTGTATCTTTGCATTCCAATGGGAAAATGCTGTAACGGGCTCGAAACGCCAGATGACTTGGACAAGATTGCCCCAAGGGTTTAAAAATGCACCTACCCTATTTGGATCACCATTAAGTCAGGACTTACTAGACTTCAAGTCCATCCCAGGAGAATGTGTATTACTACAATACGTAGATGATTTGTTGATAGCGGCAGTTACAAAAGAGATATGACAGCAAGCAACATATGATTTACTGCACATTCTTTGGAAGGCAGGATACAAGGTGTCCAGGAAGAAAGCTCAGTTGTGTCAGCCAACTGTCAAGTATCTGGGATTCCATATCTCTGAAGGTCAAAGGATAATGGGGCCTGAGAGAAAAGAAGCAGTATGCCAAATACCAACACCCGAGAATAGAAGACAAGTGCGAGAGTTCTTGGGGGCAGCAGGCTTCTGCAGGATATGGATTCCCAGTTATGCGATATTGGCGAAACCCCTTTATGCAGCTATAAAGGCACAGAACACGATCCCTTCCTGTGGACCATCGAACAGCAGAAGGCATTTGAGGATGTTAAGAAGGCATTGATGAGCGCCCCAGCATTAGGTCTACCTGATCATACACGTCCATTCTACTTATATGTACACGAGCAAAGAAGGATGGCTGTGGGAGTACTGACACAGTACTTGGGATCATGGCAACGACCTGTTGCATATATGTCTAAACAACTGGATGCAGTGGCCAGTGGTCTTCCACCTTGTCTAAGAGCCGTAGCTGCCGCCGCCCTGCTGGTAGCCGAAGCTGACAAGCTCACTCTGGGTCAGGAACTCTACGTGCGAGTCCCGCACGCAGTACAGACGTTGCTAGACTATAAAGGCAATCATTGGTTTAGCAATAGCCGTATGACTAAGTATCAAGCCATATTATGTGAGAACCCGAGAGTGCATCTTGAAACTGTCAATACCTTGAACCCAGCTACCCTTTTGCCACAACCTACTGAGAGTCAACATGACTATAATAAAATAATAATAATAATAATAATTGCCTGGAGGTGATGGATGAAGTGTTCTCAAGCAGACCGGACCTTCGTGATTTTCCCTTCCAGAACCCCGATGTCCAGTACTATACGGAAGGCAGTAGTTACGTGAAAGAAGGGATTCGCTACGCAGGATACGCAGTGACAACCATAGACAAGGTGATAGAAACTCGGCCATTGTCAAAAGGAACATCGGCACAGAAGGCAGAATTAATCGCACTCACACGAGCGTTACAATTGGCTGAAGGATTGAGGGTAAACATCTATACGGACTCAAAGTATGCGTTTTTAACCACTCATGCCCATGGAGCCTTGTATAAAGAAAGAGGACTACTGAACTCAGAGGGTAAAGAAATCAAGTACGCAGCTGAGATATTACAACTATTGGAAGCCGTATGGGAGCCGAAGGAAGTTGGTATCATACATTGTCGAGCGCATCTGAAAGGTGATGGTGATGTGGTGAAAGGAAATCAGATGGCAGATAATGCAGCCAAGCGTGCCGTTGAATCGGGACAACAGGAATATGTGGAGTGTATAGCTGCTCTCATACCGACCCCTCTGTCTCAGTGGACTTCAGTTTATACAGCTCAAGAAGAAGAGTGGTTAAAGACTGAAGCTGGAAAATACTTGGAGAATAATTGGTATCAGTTAGAAGATGGAAGGATAGTTATTCCAGCATCGCTAGCTGTAGAAATTGTCCAGAACTATCACAATGGGACACATTCCGGGAGAGATAGTATGGAAGAATCTCTTAGGAAGCATTTCTACATACCAAGATTGTCCAACTTGACTCAAGCCATTGTACGAAGATGTGTGTTATGTGCCAAAAACAACGCAAGGCAAGGTCCAGTGAAACCACCGGGAGTCCAGTACATGGGAGGGCTCCCTATATCCGATCTCCAAATAGACTACACGGTAATGCCTAAATCTGGCGGACATCGTTACCTACTAGTAGCTGTGTGCACCTACTCAGGATGGGTAGAAGCATGTCCCACTCGTACAGAGAAAGCAGGAGAAGTTGTGCGATTTTTGTTGCGGGAAATAATACCCCGATATGGACTACCATGTTCTATAGGATCAGATAATGGTCCAGCCTTTGTTCACCAGTGCCTACAACAACTGATTTATATGCTTGGTATTAAGTGGAAACTTCATACGGCATATAGGCCTCAGAGTTCTGGGAAAGTGGAAAGGATGAACAGAACTATTAAGAGCCAATTGGCAAAAATGTGTCAAGAAAACCAACTCAAGTGGAATGTTCTTTTGCCAATAGCTCTGTTGCGCATTCGTAGTACACCTACCAGAAGGATGGGTCTCTCACTCTTTGAAATTATGTATGGGCGTCCACCTTCCGTACTTAGTAACTTAAGGGGGGATTTGAGTCAGTTGGGAGAAGGAATGACCCGGCAGCAGGTTGTAGAGTTGGGTAAAACTATGGAGGAGGTACAGAAATGGGTACAAGATAGGTTACCTGTGAATATTTATCCACCTGTCCATTCTTATCATCCAGGAGACCAAGTTTGGATAAAGGAGTGGAACAGTGTACAGTTGGGACCAAAGTGGAGGGGTCCTTATGTTGTTCTTTTGTCTACCCCAACAGCTATAAAGTTGGCCGAAGTGATTCCGTGGATTCATCACTCCAGGGTTAAACCAGCAGCAGCAGATTCTTGGCAGGCTACACCAGATCCTGAGAATCCCTGCAAGATCCGGTTGAAGAGAGTGACCCAGTTGGATGGAAAGTGATTTTTGAGAAGAGTTCTGTTACAAGGGAACATCAACAAAAATCTACAAGTAGGTGTTTTGACGGCCACAATAAAGCCTGACCACCTGCCTACGTTTCATAGCCAGAGTGTCTTGAAGAGATCTCTGTGAAGGAAAGTGAGGATCAGAAGGACTCCATTCCCTGCAGCCCTCACATCCTGGAAGCTGAGGTGCCATCGCACGGTCGAAGAGTTAGGAAGAAGATGTCAGGAGTGATGTGTTTGATAATGTATTTATGTGTGTTTTTAATTATTCAGGAAGGTAGAGGTACCGACACACCAGGCTGTGAGGTTTGCATTAAGACTACGAAAACCGGCAATCGCATTTCCCAGACCCTTATTTGGCATTCTCAGTATGAGTGTAAAGGACATGTATCTAAGTGTAGATACTTAGGCATAGATTATAGTGTATGCCATTTAGGAGCAGGAGAACCTAAGTGTTTTAGCCCTGAGTATCAACCCCGTACAATTTGGTTGACTATTCGGAATGGAGACTCACAGGGGACCCTGATAAATAAGACCATACTAGAAACCGTACATTCTCCAGGTGTTTTGCTATTTGATGCATGTAAGGTGATATCAGGTGGTAGAAAACCGTGGAATGTATGTGGCGATCTTAAATGGGAAAGAACGTATGGGTCTAATGATAAGTATATTTGCCCCAGTAGTAAGTATAAATATATAGATCCAAAATGCCCAAATAAAGAATACAATTATTGTCCGTATTGGTCCTGTGTGGGGTGGGCAACCTGGGGACAGACAGTAGATAAGGATATGATCGTCACTAAGTTGCCTACCAAGCCATATTGTAAGTCTAGGGAGTGTAACCCAGTCCATATACTTATCAATGACCCAGAACTATTCATAGATAGGTTTGGGAACTTATTTGGGTTCCAGATATATGGAACAGGTTTGGATCCTGGGACAATATTATTTATAGGAATAGAGACCGATACTGTGGCAACCCAGACTCATCAGGTCTTTCATTCCTTCTATGAGGAGATGAGTGTGGAAAATAAGATCCCCCATAATGCGAAAAACTTATTTACAGATCTAGCCGAAAGCATTGCTGGTAGTCTTAATGTAACCAACTGCTATGTGTGTGGAGGTACTAATATGGGAGACCAATGGCCATGGGAAGCAAAGGAGGTAATGTATTCCGGTTCTGAGACAGTTGAACAGTTAATATCTTCTCAAACTGATTATCAAGTGATAATTGATAATAAGTGATTATCAAGTGAGTGCAGAAAACAAAGTGGTAAACCGCGCCACACGATAAAAAACAGTATAAACAAAATTGTACATACATACAAGTAGTCCCAGTATTGAGGTAGTAAATATAAACCTTAAAGGATAAAAATAGAAATAATAGTGCAATATGCCAATGTAAAGAGATACAATAGTGCTATAATATAAAGAACCAGTAGAAGGACCAACTCACACTTTACAGAGCTGCTAAGAGCTCTGCTGATTAGCGCCTGGACGGTATAATCCCCGTCTAAGGATATGGTGGTGGTAACTGGTATCCAAGGCTCCACAGGCGTGTATGAAATAGAAACACAGAGAAAATCCAATAGTGTATTATGTATAAATATTGGAATAAAAAACAAGGGGTAAATACCCTACTTACAATTTCCAGAGCACTAAACTTGCTCTGGTGGTGAGTGCTTGTGGTGGTATAATCCCCACCAAGGGATATAAGCAGGATCCAAGGTGCACAGGAATGAGAGGTAGATCAAAAAGCTGGAAACAAACTGCAACTTTATTGTAAAATAAAATAAAAAACCTTTGTATATAAAATCTTCAGTAAAAATACAATGTCCAAAATTCAAAGTCCAGACTTCTTGATCCACTTTACGCGTTTCGCCCGAATAGGGGCTTCTTCAGAAGTGTAGATAGTGGGGAATGGCAGTTCCGTCCTTATATAGGGCATCTGTCTTGTAATCCCAGTGTGTGCACTCTTCCTGTTTCCGGCCGGTCGCATGCGCCAACCGGAAGTGACGTAACACAATCTGCAGGGGCTGATGGGACGTGTAGTCCTAATGTTGTTGCTAATTCCGGTAGTCGCGTGCGTCGCCCGGAAATGACATCACGCGACTAGCGGTGCATTGTGGGGGGAGTAGTTTTAAACACTACCCTTTACAGCATCCTCAAACAAATGAGAAAAAGAGCAATTACATATACATTAATGTTTATAGAGAGCTGTTCAATCTTAGTTTGTTTACATGACTGCATATATAGTGAAGTTTATAAGTTGAACATATAGTGGTCAGGGAATTCTGAATGAACGAGTATTTAAAGGGCCAGTAAATATTGCCACAGAAATATACACTTAAACATATAGTGATCTGGATTTTATAGATATATAGCAGATTATTAGAGGGCCAATATATATGGCCATAGAGGTATATACTTAAACATATAGTAATCAGGATATCATACATGTATAGCAGATTCTTAAAGGGCCAGTATATATGGCCATAGAGGTATATATTAAGAACTGTAGACAGTGAAAAAAAACACCAATCACATTAGGAAATATATGTGCAGGAGGAATTGTATATAGTGGCAACATAAGAGGTGTATGGTATCATTAAAAGTTGAGAAAAAGATAAAAATATATATATAAATATAAATATAAAAAAAGAAGAATGTATATAAAAATATATATGTATATAAAATACATTTGTAAAAAATTATAAAAAAAGTGTTAGAGGTAAATCTGAGTGGCGATTAAAGACCTCCATTATAGGTTATGTTTGCATAGCAAGGAAAGGAATAATGTTTAATTCATCTGTAGGAGAATTGACTTGTCTAGGGCAAAAAGCTTATAATGATAGTACAAAAGATACAACTTGGTGGTCAGATTCAAATGTCTCAGAACCACCTAATCCGTTTGCAGTTTAAAGGATGTGTGGGTTGACCTATCTGCTACATCTAGTTGGAAAGCCCCAGCAAAGTTGTACTGGATCTGTGGTAAGAAAGCCTATTCGGAGTTACCACAGGACTGGGAAGGGGCATGTGTATTAGGTATGCTCAAGCCATCCTTCTTCTTGTTGCCAATTGAAACAGGAGAGACTTTGGGAGTTAAAGTGTATGATGTAAATCATAGAAAGAAAAGGGGACCCCTAGAGATAGGTACCTGGGAAGATAATGAGTGGCCTCCCCAGCGTATTATAGATTATTATGGGCCAGCTACGTGGGCAGAGGATGGTACTTATGGATACAGAACCCCAATATACATGCTTAACCGTATCATAAGATTACAGGCAGTGGTTGAGATAATTACCAATGAAACATCACAAGCGCTTAATCTCCTAGCAAAGCATAACACTAGGATGAGGACAGCCATCTACCAGAATAGATTAGCCTTGGATTACCTATTGGCAGTAGAGGGAGGTGTATGTGGGAAGTTTAATCTAAGCAATTGTTGTCTTCAAATAGATGATGAAGGGCAAGCAATAGCTGAGCTAACTAACCATATGGTTAAACTAGCACATGTGCCTACTCAAGTATGGAAAGGGTATAATCCGAGTAGTTGGTTTGGTAATTGGTACAGCTTGGAGGACTCAAGGCACTGGTAGGTGAAGTCATGCTAATCTTGATGCTGTGCCTCCTCCTGCCGTGTCTGATTCCTTTGGTAGTTAGGTCTGTGCAGAGCATTATAGAGAATATAGCAGAGAGAAAAGCCGCTGCACAGATAATGGCTGTTTGCAGGTACGAGGCTTTAAATCAAGGAGAACACGTACAGGAAGAGGAATGCTGAGGGGTTCGTATCTCTAGAGAGTCGCAAAGTCTAGTCTGGTTTATGGCAACTTGAGGTGTAAGCAAACCCTGATTAAGTGATGCATCTGGGATTATGAAATATCAGAAGCATCAAAGGGGGGAATGTGGTGGAATCTCGGTAAAAATAAATTTATTAGGCCAAGATTGCCAAGTGGTATGTGCATGTGCATATGCTGATGTGTCGGTCGGTTGGTTGCACGTGGCAACGATACAATCAGTAGTGTAAGGAGCATGTGCAGGAATACAGGATATACGAGTATTCCCCGCCTCCATTGTGCTGGGCAAGCCTAGTGGTCAAACAGGAAGTTAGTCTTTATTCTGTTGATTGGGTTAGAGTACATGTAGGTGGAACTGATTATAGCAGGAGCTATATGTCTATATAAGGGACCTACACTGTACGATCAGGACTCATATTTTAGCTGTTTTTGGTGACATTAGTCCCTCTGAGTCCCGGTCGGTGAATCGAATAAAGATCTCTTCCTTCCTGAAGAAACCTGTGTCCATCTCTCTTGGCATCCGTCAGTTTCTCCGGTATCAGCAATATTGTGTTAATCCCACCACTACGTCACAGTAGCCCAATATCGGTGGGTCTTACACTAGTGGAAGATTAAGATGCTAACTGCAATACTTACTTACTGCTTAAAGAGTGTGTTTGTGTGTGTGTGTGTGTGTGAACGCGCCCGCGTTGTTCCTTAATCTAGTTTTTATACATATTATTATGAAGAGATATAAAAGTTGTAAAAGTATATGAAATGCATCACCTCACACACAGTGGGAGATAAAGAGCGTAATTAACATGCTAGTATATAGGAGCACACCATACCAAACTATATTGGATATGCCACACGATTACACCACATCATGCCCAAGATTCCAGATAGATTCATCGATGGACATTTACACTCCAGGCATAGTTACAAAGATATCTATTTTTCCTTTTTATAAAACTATTATATGTCAGAGAAAGCAAGTAAACCAAACTGCCTCATACGCAGTAAAATCCTCTAGCTCAATGAGGATTTTTGAAACCATGCCTGCGACTTTGGCACAGAGATTTAGAAATCTTGGACATCATTATTTGTCCGTTAGAGGTAAACAGAACACTTGTTACAGAATATATTACTTTTCAGTTGCTGGTATGAAAAGCATGAAAGACAGAACTTTCGAAGAGTTTGTTTCCCTAAACAGTGCATTTTAATTAACTAACAAGGAAATATCCAAATAAACTGGAAAAAAAATTCAACTCAAAATTCAAAGATTTTATCCTGACTATTTTGGCCTATTTTTGCAGTGCCATGAGCAATGGATTACCATGAACTTTCTAGCAAATAAAGAAGTCACTAAGTACAGAAGGAATGCCTCTCATTCATACCAGCTGGGTAAAAGTTTACGTTAACATAAAAGCAGAGCTTATAGGAATACTGCAAACACCTAAAGCACTTTAGCTTGCAGAAAGGCTTTATGTGTGAAGAGTGTGTCCTCATTTTTAATTTTACAAGTGCAGAGTTGGTTACACCCCTCTGGCTGTCAATCAGACAACCCACCCTGTTACTTCCTGGTTTGGTTAGCTCAGTGGAGCAAAACCCAAGAGGCAGCAATTGTCCAGAGCACATGCCTTGCAAAGACTTCTCAATCAGCTGCATTGGGAAGTCAGAGATGGGACAATTCTGGGCTGTGGATCTGCAGCTCTTGCAAGCTGTTCTTAGATATACTCCCAATGAAAGCATGCGTGCATGGGGTATATCTACTAAACAGTGATTTATTTTTTATTTTTCTTGTGTTTTGGCAGTGGAGTGTGTCCCTTTAATATGAATATGAAACGATATAATTATGTAGGCACACAATTCTGTCAGATTTGGTGAACGTTATGCAAACAACTCTGGTCTGAATTTTTAATTTTCATAGTATCATCGTGAGCACATCACACGTCTGTATACTTTGACATCCCCATTCTGTTTCACTCTAAGAACCCCTTCTTCCAGGTCTTAGCCTGAGAGCCTTGAGATAACTCCCCAATATCATATTTACAAAGCATAGTCATAAAACAAACTATAATGTATACAAAGCATACAAGCGTCACTAAATATGAACCTCTTAACATCACAATACTTTGCTGCGCGATACAGCAACATAATGCTTAATATCTATTATATATCCATCTGAAATACGTAACCAAATAATCTAGATCACAACATGGATTTATTTATGCCCCTTGAGAACCAGAAACATAATTAAAGCTATTGCAGCACAGAACTGCTGTGATCACACCTTAACGTAGGGCTCTTTGTAATAAATCATATTGAATTTTTGGGAAATTTAATGGCTGTGCTGTAGTTAAAGTGGCTTTATAGATAACAGAGGTTATGACATCTTGCACAGTACTCGTTATGTGTTTCTTCAGAACAAATAACATGGATAGGAGTAGGCCAAACTCTTGTTTTGATACTTTAATTGACCACGAAAGACAAGTAAACTAACCATTATTTTTAATTTGGTCTACTCTAACATGACATTGGTACTTTGGAAAGTATTCAGATTTTGATATTGTCGCGTGTGGCATAACAAAATCTGAAAATAGTATAGAGTAGGCATAAATGTACTTTTATTTGTTTACTAGTTTTTTTTGTTTGATTTTTACTTTGCCATTACATAAGACAAAGACAATATTATCTGTGATTTTCTGTGTACTCTGTTTTTGATAAAATTTGGGCCCCTTACACAGTTCATGGCGTGGGCTTCCAGGTCCTGCCCTGAGTCTGCCCACAAGGTCCACACCCAACTCTGCCCACATACGACACCCAGTGGTGTGTTTACTGTGAGGCAAACAAGGCATTTGCGTTGGGCGGCACTTTCTGGGGGGCGGCAAAAAAAGCCGCCCCCCAATCGCCCTGGCAAATGCCTTGCCAGCCTCTTGTCCTGAGGAGCCCAGGAGCTGGCCAGCATCACTACACGGCACAACGGAGCTGAACAGGAGGACCAGTGCTCCCTCGCCGACTGCAGTGACCGTCCGGCCGCCCAGTAGCCCCACTGGACCCCAGGGAAAGTGATAATCCACCCCAGCATTCCCAAAGGTAGGGAGGCTTATGGGGGTTGAATTTAAAAAACAAATGTGAGTGTGTTAGTGTGTGTTTCTGTTAGTGTGTGTGTGTGTGTGTGTGTGTGTGTCTGTTAGTGAGTGTGCGTGTGTGTGTGTGTGTGTGTCTGTTAGTGTGTGTGTGTGTCTGTTAGTGAGTGTGTGTGTGTCTGTCAGGGAGTGTGTTACTATGTGTGTGTCTATTAGTGAGTGTGTGTGTGTGTGTGTTTGTGTGTGTGTGTCTGTTAGTGTGTGTGTCTGTTAGGGAGTGTGTTACTATGTGTGTGTCTGTTCGTTTGTGTGTGTGTCTGTGTCTGTTAGTGTGTGTGTCTGTTAGGGAGTGTGTTACTATGTGTGTGTCTGTTCGTTTGTGTGTGTGTGTGTGTCTGTTAGTGAGTGTGTATGCATGTCTGTTAGTGAGAGTGTATGCATGTCTGCTATTGACTGTTTGTGTCTGCTAGTGACTGTATGTGTCTGCTAGTGAGTGTGTATGTCTGTTAGTGAGTGTGGATGTCTGTTAGTGAGTGTTTATGTCTGTTAGCTAGTGAATGTGTGTCTGTCAGTGAATGTGTGTGTCTGACACTGAGTGTATATGTGTCTGTCAGTGAGTGTGTATGTGTATTTAGAAGGCGGGGTGGGGGGGGGTGTGGAGAGGCCTGAGTTTTGTCATGCCCAGGGCAGCACAAAACCAGGATACACCACTGACTACACCCTCAAGTCCACTTACAGAGAGTGTACTGTATGTGTGCGAGGGATGTAGCGTGTGTTTGTAGAGGATGTAATATGTGTGTGTGTTTAGGGAATGTAGTATATATGGATTTATCTCCCTGGACTTGGTCTTGCTGAAGTAGAGGGGCTTGAGTGCTTAATTGAAGTTAAGAGTTATGCTGGCAGCACCATCGCTGCCAGAAGGGCCACCCAAGTAAGATAGATCTTAACTGAGAAGCCAGACAAACTGGTCATGCAAGGTGACTCCTGCATGCTGGCCCCAAATGTGCCAAAGTCGGGCAGATGAAGCTCGTAGCCCTGTCAGGAAATTCATCTAGGAGAAGGACACACCGATATAACACCTACAACCTGGGGACCTCGCTGTCACTGTTCCAGCTAGCTGTGTCATGGCAGATGATAGGTATGTAAAGGGTGGGGCTAGTACTGCGTATAAACCCCTCACCTACAAACGAAATTTTCAAACTCAAAAGGAATGCCCATGTCTATGGTCAATATTATCATCAAGCTCTGCAGTGATGAGAAAGGGGCAAACTGGCAGGTGGAGAATACCACTTGAAGACGCAGTTCCAATCCTGCATGTAGATGATCCAGGTGCACAGGTTATCTCCAGAGATGACAACTTCCTTCGGCAGCCTGAATAACCAAATAGCTTTATCTAGGGATAGCACTGCTTGCTCCACTCGGAAGGGCCTATAAAAGGTGGTTTAACCCCTTAAGGACACATGACGTGTGTGACACGTCATGATTCCCTTTTATTCCAGAAGTTTGGTCCTTAAGGGGTTAACCAAAACTGGTCTCTGTTTCCCCTCAGTTGGCTATCTGCAGTCAATGGGAATCTTTTAATGCGGTCAAACAAACAAAACAAGTAAATGGCACACACCTGCCTCACTAGGTGTGCTAGGACTAAAACTTGCATGTTGGAACATGGGAACCTTGGTCAATATAGCAGAAAGTGGTCTCCCTGAACAGTGCTCTGCTTTAGTCACCTACAAACTCAAGGCTCAATGTCGACATTGTTGCTCACAGTGAGGTCCGATTTCAAGTGCTTGGCAGAGGATAAACCCTCTACTGGCCAGGCAAGCCAGAGCTCGAGAGATGCCTCTGTGGTGTTACCTCCCAATTTGAAAATATGCCACCGGGTCACTCATATCACATCATCTCCATGCACTTCCAACTTCAAAACAAGCAGCATGTCACCCTTTTTAGTGTGTACGCCCAAACTCTTCATGCAAATCCTGCTGAAAAGGACAAGTGCTACACTGAAATACGCTACCTTGTGCATAACATTCCTGTAGATGACAAGGTCATCATGCTTGGCAACTTCAATGCCAGTGTAGGCAAGGACTCAGAAGCCTGCAGAGGAGTACTTGACAAACGTGGTGTTGGATACTGCAACAACAATGAATGCCTTCTGTTAGAGTTTTGTGCAAAGCAGAAATTTTTCAACACCAACACTATCTTCCAGCAAAAAAATAGTCAGTCCAAACATTGACACCTTATAGATTACGCCATGTTGCACTAAAGAGACATTCAAGACGTGCTACTCACTCGAGTAATGCCCAGCGCCAAGTGTCATCGGGCCAGTGCAAGGATTCCTGCAGCTCCAAGGCAACAATCCATTTTGCCGCCTCCTCATGAATGCAACTACATTCCCTCAGAGGTGTATTCACTAAACTCTGAATTGCAGTGAAGAGACATTTAGGGAAAGAGACACACTGAGAAAACTTGTTTTCCTGGCACTGTAGCTTCCCCCTCTGTCAAGCGCCCCTACCTTGTGGTGCAAAAGGGGTAAAAATAAATCTTCCGTCACTTACCCGGGTCCAGCGCTGATGACCCTCGGAAATAGAATTTCCTCATAGGAAAGTTTTATACAATGCTTTCCTATGGGGTTTTGCATGACGCTGGATGTACCCATGAATTGCCACTAGAGGTGGAGTTAACCCTGTTTGTTAAAAACTACAATAATTACTTTTGCATGGTTAAGGGCCCTGGAGCCAGCTGAAGTGGTCTGGGTGCCTACAGTGTCCATTTAAGTGAAAGCAGACGCACAGTGAGTATGAACGGAAACAGCCTGGGGAGACATTCAGGGAAAGAATAGAGAGACTGTTGAGATATTTAGGAAACAGAGACTGGGAGACTTTTAGGGGAAAAACATAGTAAGTACACATTTAGAGAAAAAAGAGACACACTCTCACTAACACACACACTCACTGACATACAAAGTGTCACTTACACACTCACAGTCTCACTAAAACACACTCATACACACTCTCTCTAAAATACACACACAGTGTCACTTACACAATCTCCCTAACACACACACACTGTCACTTGCACACTATCACTAACACAGTGTCACTTACACACTCTCACTAACACACACACTCACTGACATACAAAGTGTCACTTACACACTCACAGTCTCACTAAAACACACTCATACACACTCTCTAAAATACACACACAGTGTCACTTACACACTATCACTAACACAGTGTCACTTACACACTCTAACACAGACACACACACACTGTCACTTGCACACTATCACTAACACAGTGTCACTTACACACTCTCACTAACACAGACACACACACACACACACACTGTCACTTGCACACTCTCACTAACACAGTGTCACTTACACACTCTCACTAACACACACACACACACTGTCACTTGCACACTCTCACTAACACAGTGTCACTTACACACTCTCACTAACACACACACACTGTCACTTGCACACTCTCACAAACGCAGTGTCATTTGCACACTCTCACCAACACACACGCACACTGTCACTTGCATACTCTCACTAACACATACACACTGTCACTCAAACACAAGCTCATACCACTTTGCATAAAGTCCCACTTTATCTACACACAGAAATACAGCAATTTAGCATTCACACACACATTCACAAAATAAACAATCCCCCTAAGCCTACCTAGGTGCTGGGAAAAGGAGATGAGGTCCAGGCTGCAGGAAGTTGTTCTTCTTTCAGCTGGCTGAGCACAGGCTGCTTCCTGTTCCCATCAGAAAGTTTCCTATGTTCACAGGCAGGGGGCAGCTGGGATACCAGGTCATATCACGGCTTGCCCTGCCTGCAGGAAGCAGTCATCTCTGCTCGAGTGTTGAGGTTACAGCACTCCCTGTTCCCTGAGCAGACAAGCATTAGAGGGAGACTAGCAGGTGAGTGGCTGCGCTGCGGAGTGGCTAAGGAGCCGCTCGCTCAGCACAACAGCCTCAGACAGCAGCAGGGAAGCACACCAGGAAACCTCCTGGTGGGCGCCCACTGCAGGTCGGCGCCCCAGGCGAATGCCTTAATCGCCTTATGGTAGCGCCAGCCCTGAGTGTCATCTGAACACTCACTTGTGAGATGCAAGCTATATCGCCACTTCAAACCCAAACTAAAGATGGCAGGAATTAGATTGGTAATCTCCAATCAGAGGTAAATGCCAATTTCCAAACAAGTCTTCAGCTGGGTCTTGAGGGTTTCAGCTGTCTAATGGACCCCTCCTCAGAAGCGTTTTGGGAACTTATGAATTCTGCCATTCTTGCAGAGGGAACTCAGCTTTGTGCAGATTTTGGTGACTACAGAGGGTTTTATGAAGCCCTGAAGGCAGTGTATGGCACTTCACACTAGGTACTGAGTCCCTTGCTCTGTGCAGATGATCAAACACTCCTCACAAACAAAGCATCCATCCTGAACCAACAGTCGGAACATTTCCAGTCTCTCTTCAGCACCAACTACATGGTTCAAGTTTCTGCACTCCGTCACATCCCACAACAGCCAAAACTGAGATGGATGAGATTCACACTCTTGAAGAAACTGTTAAAGCTATTAAACATCTGAAAAGAGGCAAGGCAGCAGGGGTAGATTTCCACTTAAAATCTGGAAGTATAAGGGCCCAGTACTACACACTAAAGACACATTGATCTATTTGTCTGCTGCTGGGAGCAAGGCAAACTACCACAGGGCTTCCATGACTCAATAAGCATCACCCTGTATAAGAACAAGGGAGAAAAGTCTGACTGCTTCAACTAATGGGGGATAATACTGCTCTCCATCACTGGAAAAATATGTGCATGGTTTGAACAAAATGGCCCCCACAATTACAGAAGACAACTCTTTACAGAGAGACAGTGTGGGTTCAGAGCCAGAAGGAGCACAGCAGACATGGCATTTGTTCTCAGACAGCTACAAGAGATAGGTCAGGAACAAAACAAGGGATTGTATGTGACATATGTTGACCTCACCGGAATATTCAACTCTGTGAGCAGAAAGATATGTGTCAAATCTTGTAATTCCTAGGATGACCCCCTAAGTTCCTCAATGTGATCATTCAGCTACACAAAAATCAATATTTCCGGGGCGGGGAGTCGAGGGGCCGGACCAACATGCTGGTTAGCAGCATGTCAGAACAGCTCCTGATGGTTCTGGCCTATATTTAATGATTAAACTGAGAAAATCTCAGCCAGAACTAAAATAACTATTGAATGTACCACAAGTAACTACATGGGATGCTAATGTGACTCTCTTACAGGCTCTCTGAAGCTCCAGAGGTCGAATTGCAGGTCTGAGGCCTACTGAGACTGCTGGCGCAGTAGAAGACAGTCGCTTTGCTCTCAGACCTGATTGCTACGCACTGGCTCCTGACACTCCATCTCTCTGATCCCGTTTTCCCCACCTTTGGACAGTTGGAGGATATCCCGGTCCTTACTGGAGGGCTTTGAAGCATTCATCAATTGGGCCTGAAAACAGTGCGGTGGTATCTGATTCCTCACCCAGACCTTTGGGGCAGTCTTATGGTGACTCCTGAGCTCTGTTAGGGCTCAAGGCACAGTTATCATACATGGCATCTCTGTGCCTCAACCTGGCATTAGAGGCTTTAGACAATGTTTTACTGCACACCCGACTGGTTCCTGTTCTCACTCACATGAGCTTTGAGCCTAGTGGAGAGGATCTCCCCATTGCATCTCTACACCCTGGAAAGTGGTCTGCTGGTGCTGCGAATGCCATGGAGGCCTCCCCGGGAACGCCGATCACGGCTCATGGGAGCACCTGATCCGAGGGTACCGGATGTCGGCTCGATGGAGCTTGAGGCTGGTGGAGCGGTTTCTGACAGGCCTGTCAGTATGCTGGGGCTTACACACCAATTGTCCTGTTGGTCAGAGTGGGTTTGGGGTCTCTAGCAGGGGACTATCATGCTCGTGGTACCGTTATAAGGGCAATGCAATTTCCAGTATAGAAGCAGTTACAATTGTGTGCCCAGTGGCATTGTTATTTTTAAGTGTATCTTGGAAGGTAAAACTCTATAAAGCTCCACCATCACCAGTGTGTAGATCTTACTGTCAATGTTAGACAGGTCTAAGTTGTTATCATTCAGTAACAGTGCCTGTGAAGAAATCAAACACTTAGTTTGTTAACTTTGATTTTTCACGTTTGGTAGATAAAACTACTGAACACCGACCACCCCCCTGGCTCATTAACTACAAAGAAAAAATGCAGATTAAGTGCTCTCTCTGTGTGGCCGACGTTCATATGGCCGAACGCCACATATTGTTCCCTCGAAAAGAGGTAGTGGGACTTGGTCGTCAAGTGTCTGGAACTAAAATCAGACACTCGGTTTCCCGAACACCGGTCAACTTTGCAAATGCCTGCTTCTTTTCACCGACCAGCCAGGAGAGCTCTATTCGGTAGTTTTATTCCCACAAATTGGAGGAACAAACACTACCCATGAGCCAGGGGAACAGTTCGTAAATTTGTTCGGTTTTTAAACTTAAAATGAACCGACCGCTACCTCTGAAACTGTGGAACTCTTTTGGGCATAGGATCTTGTGTGCGGTTGGTCAAATTATGACCTCTATGGAAATCCCAAACCCCTGAACCAATCTGGGCAATTTTTGGATATGTTGGGGCTATCGGGGGTATGACTTTTGTGGGGTTACCATGGGTTTTAAGGTACTTTATGGGTTTTGTTGAAATGTATGTTTTTTGTGTCTGGAGATAATTGAGTTTAGTACAATCCTTGACTCAATTATCTCCCAAGCACAGGGGAAGGATTATCCTATTTTATGTGGGAGTGTCCTGGACCTGAGAGCCAATGTACTTACAGTATGTATTTTGTCATAGTCCCTCTCAGGTCAAGTGGGGAATGCCCCTGGAATATGTCACTGTAAACCCTTTGCATGGGGACTTGCATATAAACCGGCCAGTTGGCCTGACTAAATTAATTCCTGTTGTACCCTTCATCTAGTCTTGGCTGATGTTTGGGTATACATCTAATTTGCTTGGTGAATTTACTTGGATGCTCTACTTCTTCTGGAGAACGTTCAAATCAATCTGAAATACCAACATCCGTTACAGTGCCCCATTTGACGAACTGCTGCAGTTAAGTCTAACCACCCAGCGGTATTTACATTTTGCAACCAACTACAGTTCTAATGTATATCTTTTCTCCTTCTCTCTCAGTTAATTCAATAGAAATGTGTTCCTGATGTCTATTCTCATTAAATAAAAACGTGCAGTGTTTTCAACATTTCCTGTCATACTTACATCCTTATATGTATTATCATCTATACTCCCATGAAATGCTGAGCCAAGCTTGTATGATATATAAAGCACAACAACAACAAAATAAAAAAATAAAAATAAATCAACGTGGTCAAGTCAGTCAACGACCTTTCCTAATAAGCAATGGTGCAAAATAAGACTGTGTTCTTGCACCGACTCTCTTCACAATCTTTTTTAGCTTGATACTTTGTTATGGGCATATGTAAATGTTACAAATGTTTAGATTGAAACGTTCTATTTCTGAAACTGTGTACTTTGTCTTTAAGAGATTTTGCAAACTGACCATTTGTTAGCAATGGAAAATATTGTTTTTCACACAATGTTTCTTTAAATGACCTCTTACCCATATTCAGTGAATATGGTGTTCAGACTTTAGGACACCATTTTGTCCTAAGTTAATGTAACAACAAGTCAGTGAATTTCCCATGTCATGTGTACCCTCAAATTTTAGTCTAAACATAGATAAGATGTTCCCATGTGAAATGACCAAGTTATGGCCTTGTATCTTTTTCAAGTTAAGATAGGTCCTAACATGACCTAATTGAAAATCTAAGGTATAAATATGTATACATATTAATATTAGGACACAGAGGAGACATTTGGAGACAGAGACGCTGCTTTATTTTATCACGACGGAGAGGTTGACATGTTCAAGAGGGTATTTAATTATATTGTACTGATATTGCAAGCATATGCTTTAATCTTATAAACGGTGCTATTAATTTATTGTAATGGATTATTAAGGTTTTATATGTTTACATTTATATTTTTATTTAATAAAATATTTAAAAAGACAAAACGTTATTGCTTCCAAGACAATCCATTTTTTATATTGTATTCTCAATTATTTATATATTTTAAATAGAGGAACTCTTACTAATTGTATAATATTATGGCTAAGATATCTGTACAGTTAGCCCTGCTAAATTCAATGCTTTAAGATGTTATAGTGGTAAATAGGGAAACTGACTGCGGTTACAACTTCAAAGACCTACATCTGTTACCACACTGATGGCTACATATTTAATCTGAGACGACTAAGGGCCCACACCAAGATGGTGGACCAACTCATCAGAGAGTTGCTCATCGTTGACAATGCTGCCCTTGTTTCCCACACGGTGACAGCCTTGCTGCAAATAGAGGCTGCTGATCTCTTTGGATTTGAAATCAACCCTGAAGATGACAGAAGTCCTCCACCAGTCTGCACCTCATGGAGACTACCATCACCCCCGCATCACCATTGGCAAATCAGAGCTGAATACAGTCCATCAGTTTACCTATGTTAGGTGCATAATTTCTTCAGGCACCAAGATCGAGAAGGAGATAGGAGACTGGCAAAGTCAAACAGAGCATTTGTCAGAATGTATAAGAGCGTCTGAAACAACAAGCATCTGAAGAGAGGCACAAAGCTCAGTGTGTACAGAGCTGTCATACTGACCACTCTCCTGCATAGTTCTGAGTCATTGTTTATCTGTCGCCATCAATTGCAACTCCTTGAGTGCTTTCAACAGTACTGCCTCTGCACAATCCTTAATCCTGGAATGACTTCATCACCAACATCAAAGTTCTTGAATAGGTGGAGACCACCAGTATTGAAGCTATGCTTTTGAAGTTGCAGCAGCCCTGGACACGGCATATCTCCAGGATGGAAGATCATCGCCTACCCAAGGATGTGCTGTATTGTGACCTCACCACTGGTCACTGCAACAGAGGAGCACCAAAGAAGAAGTAAAAGGACTCTGAAGAAATTCCTTAGTGCCTGTCACATTGATCATCGTCACTGATCTACTTCTTACCTCTGAGAGGACACTTCATTTCCATGATGGTCCAGTGGTACTCTAGTGGCTCAGATGCAATGTATAGATGTATTAGGGATGCATGCAATGTTTGTGTGTGTAGCGCAAGCAGTAAGTGTGTGTGTAAGGGATGCATGCAGTATATGTGTGTAGTGGATTGGGGGCGTAACTAAGAATCACATTTTCAGTTTTTCAATTTTTTTTTGTTTTTGGTTTTATTTAGGCCTATTCAGTCTACTTACCTTTGGGGGAGCTAGTGTGGGTCCTCTACCTGGAGTCCAATGGAAATTTTCTTCTTTGGGTCCAGTGGCTGCTTTGATCTTTCTGATGTTCCTCACTGCTCTCTTGCATGGCATTGTAACAAGAATATACTCCTACACGCAGGATCCAGCCAAACAGAAGACAGCACAGAGGAGAGATACGTCTACCGGACCTTAGAGTGGCCGGACTCGACGTAATAGGAGAAGTACAGAGTCAGGAACAATCCGAGGTCAAGGGCACAAAGAGACAGCGTAAACGAGAACTAGCCGGGGTCTGGTACACAGGAATCAGCAAGCCGGCAAACAGAACAGACAAGGATAAAGCGAAAACGAAGTCAGAATACAAAGCCAAGGTCAAATACGGAGAAACACAACTGAACACAACAAGCACTAAAGGGAACTGTAGCAGAAACCACGATAGGGCAAGGAGCTAAGGGAAAAGGGTAAGTATAAGTAGCCTTCAAACTAATGTGATTGGCTCCTGTCACTTCCACACCCCCAAAAGGTAAGTGTATGGGGTGATTGGCATGACAGGAGCCAATGGGAGCCTTTTTGCAATTTAGGCTCCCACTGTCTCTTTAAGAGCGCGCCCGAGACTCGCGGCGCGCTCTTAGCTGCAAGTGGGACACGTGACCGCATCACGCGGTCACTGCCTGTCCTCCTGTTCAGAGAGTCGGATGAGCCGCGAGCGGCTCGTGCAGCCGCAGGACCGCGCGCGGCTTGAAGAGAGGACCGCGGCCGGCCCCCGGATAAGGTAAGTAACGCTACAGCCATTAAGTTTAGCAATGACCACAGAGCAAGCGAGGGAGCATAGAGCAGGAACATCAGCGCTCCCTTGCTACCCGCTTCCACTCTCCACCATGGACAATATATTTTGGCAGAGTTGGCACCTCCCTTCCGGTTAAGCAGGTGTCTACTGTGCCTTAGTGGATGTTCGCCCAACTCGGGCGAGGGGGGCCTTAAGAAGGCCATCCGGCCACCTCTCTGACCCCCTGCGACAAGAAAAAAACAGTACATTTGCGATCTTAGCAACCTCTGTAGTTCATCCACTGTGGTGGATGCAAGGTGTTTGTATGAAAGGAATGCATGCAGAGTGTGTGTACTGGATCAGTGTATGTGTGTGTAAGGAATGCATTGTATGTTTTTGTGTGTAAGGGATACATGTAGTGTGTGTGTAGGGATGCATTATGTGTGCGTGTGGATAAGAGAACGTTTGTGGGGCAGGATATATTTCATGGAGGTAGGGAGAGGGGAACAGTTCATGTTCATTATTATATATTTTTTTATTTTTAAAGTTTATTCCCCCTCCATATTTTTTACCTCTGTCAAATGAAGGTTCTTCTCACTAGCCCCAACACCAGATAGTATCAAAGAATTGCCGTGGTAACCCACAGCAATACTCTGAAATGAGAGAATGAGAAAATGAGACACTCTGCCACCAGAAGTGAAGGCTGAGAGCCTCAACACTACCACCAGACCACCAAGATATGTTCTATATCTATAGATACAGTCATGGGAAAAAGAAAGTACACCCTCTTTGAATTCTAAATCTATGGCTTTACATATCACAATATAATAACAATTATCTGTTCCTTAGCAGGTCTTAAAATTATATAAATACAACCTCAGATGAACGACAAGTGATATAGTACACCGTGTCATGATTTATTTTACACAAATAAAGCCAAAATGGAGAAGCCATGTATGAAAAATGTTTAAGAGGCTAAGTAGCAGACAGGTGCTGCAAATCAAATGCCCTGTATTAAAGGAGCACTATAGGGTCAGGAACACAAACATGTATTCCTGACCCTATAGGGTTAAAACCACCATCTAGCCACCCTGGTCCCCTCATGCCTCCCTAAATATAGTAAATCTTACTTGTAATTAAGTCTGCAGCTGCATGCTTTGTGCCTGTTTCCTTTAGACCTGCCCACTGCCAGCTGACATCAGCAGAAGCAGTAGCCTGATCCAATCACAATGCTTCCCCATAGGATTGGCTGAGACTGACAAAGAGGCAGTTCAGGGGCAGAGCCAGCATGATTCAAACACAGCCCTGGCCAATCAGCATCTCCTCATAGAGATGAACAAATTCAATAAGCTGTAGCTGTAGTTGTTCTGGTGACTATAGTGTCCCTTTAACTGATCATGAGCAAGTATGACCTCCTCTATAAAAGCCTACATTTTAGCAGTTTGCTGGTCTGGAGCATTCAGGTGTGTGTTAACACAATGCCAAAAAGGAAAGACATCAGCAATGATCTTAAAGAAGCAACTGTTGTTGCCCATCAAACTGGGAATGTTTATAAGGCCATTTCCAAACGAATAAAAGTTCATCATTCTACAGTGAGAAACATTATTCAAAAGTGGAAAGTGGACGTTCCAGCAACATCACCCCAAGGTCAGACCATACAATGCTCAGAGAAATTGCAAATGAACCCTAGAGTTACATCTCAGACTCTACAGGCCTCAGGTAGCATGTTAAATGTTAAAGCTCAAGACAGCACAATTAAAAAAAGACTTAGCAAGTATGGTTTGTTTGGAAGGATTTCCAGGATAAAGCCTTCTCTCTCCAAATAGAACATGACAGCACAGTTTAAGTTTGCAAAGTTGCATCTGAACAAACCACAAGACATCTGGAACAAGACAGATGAGACCAAAGTGGAAATGTTTAAAAAAAAAACAAAAAAAAACAAAAAAAACGCATGACACCCACTGTCGGTTGGTGGTGGGCTGTGAAGATATGGACTTGGGAACCTTGCATTGAGTTGAGCCATTGAGTCATTGAGTTGACCATAAACTCCTATGTATAGCAAAGTATTCTAAAGTCAAATGTGAAGTCATCTGTTCTACAGCTAAATCTAAAAACCAGGGCCAATTCTAGGATCACAGACGCCTGTGTACAGAAGTTTTTGGGTGCGTGGTCATCTTACTA
This sequence comes from Pelobates fuscus, assembly GCF_036172605.1. NCBI lineage: Eukaryota > Metazoa > Chordata > Amphibia > Anura > Pelobatidae > Pelobates > Pelobates fuscus. The sequence goes on from NC_086324.1 coordinate 44,096,268, forward strand.
GCCCCTCCCATTTGCAAATGTGCATACATGGATGTTACCATGGCAACGACTCCACCTCTCCTTCTGTAAGTCCCACCTATTTTTCTTATCAGACACACACTAACTGACAGTCACACACTCTCATTGAGAGAGACCCACTGACAGACACACACTCTCAATGACAGACACACAATCTCACTGATTTGAAACACACTCACTGACACACGAGTACTTTCTTTTTTTTAGAAATAGACCGTTATGTACATGTTTGCTTGTTTCCTGAAACATAATGTCATAAAACTAAATAAACGTGGAAGGATCTTGTCAAGAAATAACACCTCACAGTTTACGATATTTGAAGGTTAATATATCTTTTATATAGCTTTTCCTTCCACTTCAAGTTTGCACATCACTATCACATGTATATTTTACATGAATAAAGAATGATGTAGGAAAAAGTTACAAAATAAAGCAATAGCTAAACTATTAAAAATTATAAAAGAATCAAATCTATGTTAAAAATATAAAACATGTCTTATTATTTTACAATGTATTTCTCATTTATGGCAAGCGATGTGTGAAGATATTTTGGTGACTCTCATACATTTGTAATTAATTGTCCTTGCAATGACAGACACACACTCTCAATGGCAGATACACAATATCACTGATTTGAAACACACCATCACTAACAGACATACACACTCACTGACAGACAGACACACACACTCACTGACAGGCACTCACTGACAGACACACTCACCGACAGACATACACACTCACTGACAGACACACACTCACTGACAAACACACATACTGACACACACACTAACTGACAAACACACTCACTGACATACACACATATTCGTGCCAACTCTCACAAATTAATGTTGTTGTTTTTTAGGCCAATCCAACCTCCCTAATTCTCCCAAGGGTCCAGTGTTTGGCTGTGTTGTAATCTTGCAGTTTTTCACTCCTCCAGCGCGCTGTTTAATATGCCGTGGCCGGAATGACATCATATTCCGGCTCCTGGCATCACAGAGCGCACGCGGGGTAGGAGCGAGGAACTGCAAGAGATCAGATAGAAGCAGATGGAGTCGAAGTTCATCAGACTAGGTAGATCAAAATAACATCAAGTTTACTGAAATAAATAAAAACAATACAATTCAATACTATATATAAAGTCCTCTGAAACACGTTTCACCACACTCTGTGGCTTTCTCAACCAGTATCTGTTTCATCATTTATAAACCCATATACAGTATTACAACTCCAGTATTATAAAAAGCATACATAAAACTAGTCTTGAAAAATGCTTACA